>NC_141545.1:34290602-34483102 GCF_021556685.1 Rattus norvegicus
ATGTAAATGTAAACATATATGTATATGATATACACTTAATTGTAAACATATATTATATGATGCATATATGTAAATGTATGTATATGATGTATATGATATATATACATGATGTATATGCACATGTCTATGTATATGATGTATATGTATATGTGAAAGTAAACATAGTATATGATGTATATGTATATGATGTATATTCATATGTATATGTAAATGTATATGTATATGATGTATAGGCATACATAAATGTATGTGTATATATGTAAATGTATATGTATATGATGTTATGTAAATGTATAGGGTGTATATGTAAATGCGAACATATATGTATATGATGTGTATTTATATGTATATGATGTATATGTATTTGTACATGTACATATATTGCACATGATTATGTACATGCAGATGTACATGATGTATATGTAAATAATATATGTAAATATATGTATATATATACACATGATATATACATGGTGTATATGCACATGCACATGTATATGTATATGATATATATGTATATGTACATATATACACACACACACACACAAAGGGACTCTCAGCTACGAGCTGGAACTGCATTGGATCTGTATGAAGCAGAGCAAACCTTGAGTTAAGTCCTGGGTGACTGTGCTCTGTTGACAAGGACATGACCATGTTGAGGACCCTAGAGTCTCAGACCCACAGAGTAATGGCAATGCCTTACCCCTGGATGAGGCTTAGACGGAAATGACAAAGCCTTCCCTTCAGGTCTATGTGTGGATGTAAACAGTGCAGACAGAAAATATCCGCCATAGCTTTCTCCCCCAGGATAGTCATGGCCAGAGACCGCTTCCTACCAAGATCAGCTAAACCTGACACCTTAATCAGGCCATATACCGTAACCCAGCCTCCTTGTTCAGCTGTGTACAATAATCCCACCTCCCTGTTCAACTCTGTAAAATAAACACATTCAGCTTCCAGGATCCTGTGGCTTCTTCAACTGAGAACCCATTCCACTCCTGCCCCAACTTTCTGTCTGTGTATCTGTCCATGTCTGTCTTTTCTTCATTCCCTTGCTACCCTAGTCAGGTCTGTCTCTGGGATCAACTAATTGAGTCTGTCCCTGGGATCATCTAGTCAGGTCTGTTCCTGGGATCATCTAGTTGAGTCTGTCCCTGGGATCATCTAGTCAGGTCTGTCCCTGGGATCATGCTGGATGTGAACAGCACAGCTCCTCTACAAGCACAGTGCATGCTCTTTGCTGCTGAGCCATCTCTCCAGCCCCAGCGCCAACCCTTAGGTCTTCATCTTCTTTTCCACCCTCTCTACTCTGGCAGAGCAGTTCTGCTATGGTGGGAAGCGGCTTATGTTGACCTGTGGGAACTCCAGGCACCTGGAGTACTCCATCTCTAACAGCTGAGGTCATCACCAGCCCAGCGAGACTGCCCATCGCACCCTTACTCTGCACAGAGGAGCCCAGCCCATGTCCCATGCCACAGTGGAAAGCTGCTCTTGTCTCACTAGTCCTCTGCTTCTAACTGTGGAGTCCGCTGAACTGTCATTGTCACTCAGGGCTTTAACACACAGACAGACCTTGGACCCGGGCCAGAAGCCGGGGCAGATTCTACTGATCTGGCTCTAATTAAACCCTCAGGTGATCTTCATGTATGCAGACACTTGCAATTATCTACTGTAAATCTAGAAGGTTCTTTTTAAAGAAAAAATTTAATTATATATATTGGACTGGCTGGGTTTGCATGTCAACTTGACACAGCTGGAGTCATCACAGAGGAAGGAGTTTCAGTTGAGGAAATGCCTCCATGAGACCCAGCTGTAAGGCATTTTCTCAACTAGTGATCAAATGGGGAGGACCCAGACCATTGTGGGTGGTGCCATCCCTGGGCTGGTGGTCTTGGGTTCTATAAGAGAGCAAGCTGAGCAAGCCAGTAAGTAACATCCCTCCATGGCCTCTGCGTCAGCTCCTGCTTCCTGACCTGCTTGAGTTCCTGTCCTGACTTCCTTTGGTGATGAACAGCAATGTGGAAGTGTAAGTTGAATAAACCCTCTCCTCCCCAACTTGCTTCTTGGTCATGATGTTTGTGCAGGAATAGAAACCCTGACTAAGGGGCTGGAGAGATGGCTTAGTGGTTAAGAGCACTGACTGCTCTTCCAGAGGTCTTGAGTTCAAATCCCAGTAACCACATGGTGGCTCACAACCATCTGCAATGAGATGGGATGCCCTCTTCTGGTGTGTCTGAAGACAGCTACAGTGTATATATACATATATATATATACATATATATACATATATATATACATATATAATAAATCTTTTTTAAAAACCCTAAGATATATATAACATATAACATACAATATAGAATATATTATATAATTATATAATAATATATAATTAATAATTATAGAATATATAATGGAATGTTTTATATAATATGGACTATATTATATAATATGTTATATGTTATATATTACATTATATGTTGTATAAGAATATTTTGCCTACATAAATGTCTAGGCATCATGTGCATGCCCAGTGTTCACAGATGCCGGAGAAAGGTGTTAGCTCTCCTGAAACTGGAATTACAGACGGTTGTGACCTGTCATGTAGGTGCTGGGAATTGAACCCGGGTCCTCTAGGAAGAACAGCCAGTGCAATCTCTCTAACCCCAGTCTGGAAGGTTCTTCATACTTCACAGTTATAGGACAGATCCTGACAATATTGTGACCCTCTTGGAGAGGGAAAGGAAAAGCCGGTTCTGTTTTGACATCTTCTGCTGCCCTTGGAACTTTAAACCTTGTTCTGGGTCCTTGGACACCGTTGGGGGAGAGACAGGGAGCAGAGAGTGCAGCACAGAAGATGTATATCCATGCCTCCTCCCAGCCATTTGGATTGTGGCTCTCAACGACAATCGATCGACCATCAGGATGAGGATATAAACGCGTGCAAGAAAATGAGTGTCTCTCCGTGGCTGCGATACACGCTCCATCTGCTAAAACCATCCCCAGCCTCTAACTCAGAGAGCTTCTGTCTTTGGCCAGAGGCCATGGTCCTCCAAACTGCCTCTGGGTGCATTTGTCCCCATCAGCCACTTACTGACTGAGGGCAGGGAACGAAAAGCAAATCTGAGGTCTGCCTGTGGCAGAGGGCTCTGCATCATGATTACTGAGCTGTAGGACGCCTTCCCCTGACGCTGACATATCGCAGGGCCACTGGCATTAACCCAGCCACCTGCCCATAAGAACTGCATGACTAGCTGCCCTTCATGGAGGTCACGTGCCTCCCAGAAGCGTCACGCACTTCACCCTCAGATGTCTGCACGCTGGGAGCTGATAATTTGTGTCTGCTAAGTGACCACCTGGATGAGAGAGGTCGAAGTGCTGAGACATTGCCTTCGCCTGTCATACGTTCTTATGGAGGTTGGTTTGAGGTGGAATGGGTCCCCGGGAGTACCGGGCTCTGTGGCAGGAAGCAGCTCTGATCTTCGGTCCTGAGGATTTTCTTGCTCTTGAATCTGCCGCTCTCAGTGACGCCTCAGCTGTCTGGGACAGACCCAAGAGCCATTGGCCTTGTCTCCTGTAGAATGGAGGGTTCTCTAGAGAGCCTGGGGAGGAATCAGTCAGGGAGGACACTGACCCAGGAATAATGGAGGAAGATTGAGGAGGGCTTCAAGCCCCGGATACGAATACCTCAGATGAGAACAACAGGCTCCCTTCCCCCCTCAACCTGATGCCTGGAGATCAGCTTCCCCCACCCCTCTCTTACCCCCAATAAGAATTTCTTCCCCTGGCAGTTATCAGGGCTCACTCCTTGTGGTATGTGTTTTTTTTGGGGGGGGGGTGCAGCTATGGTTCCGTGTCCTCCACTTCCTCCCTCTCAGAGTATCCGGATGCCACTGCACACAGACTTGGCTCGGGGTGGGCTTGAACGCATACCGTTTATTCAGGGTGAGCCAGGGGTATATGTGAACCTTGGAGCGTGGGAAGGGGTAGTTTCATGAGCTAGAGTTTGAAGTACTGGGAATAATTCTTGGATGGAGAAGCATTCAAGGAATCCCAGTTACCTGCTGAGTGGGTTCTTATTGGGAAAAGAGGAAGTTGAACTTGTCGGTCTGCCAAAGACTACTCGACCTTCTCCAGGTGAGGGTATAGGGGTTCAGGCTCCCCAGACAAGGTCAGAGAATGGGAAGACCTGCTGAAGGGAGTCTTCCATCGTATGCCAAGCTCAGAGAAGTTATCCTGTCATCGTAGAGTTTGATCTTAAGTAGGGTTTCCCCACATGAACCCCCCAACCCCTGAGTATGCACATGAAGGATCTTCCGACATCCTTGTCCTGGCCAATTGTACACAACTACATAAACCTTGCTCCAGAGACCCTGGCCACCTCCCCAGGGAGATAAATACTCCTTTCTCCCCCAGCCCATTAAACGGAATCAGTTCTCCAAAGCTGTTTCATATGTGCGAGCGCGTGCGTGCGTGCGTGCGTGCGTGCGTGCGTGCGTGCGTGTTCTTTACACACTGCCGACTAAGACCCTTATTGCATCCACCCTCCCTGGCCAAGCTTAAAACCCCAGAGTACAGCAAGAGTCCTGGGGATGGTGCCTGCTACCCTCATAAGCCTCATAAGCCTACTGCTGGCGATGAGAGCTTTTTCCTCCCCGGGGGAGGCTGCATTTAGAGGAGATTTAATCAGAAGAGAAGAATGGGCCTAAGAGGGTCTCCAGGGAGTTGGGCTCTCAGCGCCCCCTGCTGGCAGCTCGGCAGCTCTATAGTAATTGCCTGGGCGGGCTCCTACCACGTTAGCTAGTGGCTGTGCACTCAGCCACGCTAAGGGCCCACATCTCTCGCTCTGCTTTCATGAATCTCCCGCGCTTCCTCATGGTAATCCTAACGGAACGGCCATTATCTTCTCTCTCCCTGCGTACTTTAGACAGACACTGGCCAGGCCCCTTTCTCATGAGCTGGCATCTGGGGCACACAGGGTCTTTCCTTTCATCTGGCCCTTGTTGAGAGAACGACTTTGCCTTTTCCAGGGTACGGGGCATGGCTACTGTGGCTGGTGCTAAGCTGGGAGGGAGGCTGGGGGCAAGCCAGGTGGGATGGTGGCTTTTCTATCCCACAGTGGTGAAAGGTTGATATAAAGTCTGGGGCTTCAGCAGCCATGGTGGAACATTGAGGGAAGTTAAACTGAGGAAAGCACACTAAAACAGGGCAGAGAAGGCCCTTCCCCTACTGTGGTGATCGTAAGGCCAGCTCTGGACTCTACTTTCCACCCTGAATTTAATGAAAGATGGCTTCCATCTTGTCTCAGAGCCCGCGACTTGAGATTCTTCACAGTCACCCTGACCCATAGGTCACATGAAAAGTGTTTCCCTGTAAGCTGTGAGGTAACTAGGAGTGCATCCCCCATTGCTAGAACCTTAAACATACAGCATTCCCAAAGTCCTCATGGTGGTGGTTCTGCCTGGTGGCAGATACTGATTTGGACCTCTGCTGTTCTGAAGGATGTAGGGGAGGGATGCTTTGGGCAACAGGGCTCAGAGTTCTCTTGCCTCTAGCCCGGCCAGATGTTCCTAGAGAGGACATCCACCCAGCCCCCGCTATCAAGGCCATTGACATAGAAGGAAGCATGGTACAAAGCAGGGGCTTTGTCAGAGGGTGTTCTGGGTGCTAATGCACCCTCTTCAACCTCCAGGGACAGTTGAGCCATTGCCTCCCCGTGGCTGCCTGAGAGCGTCTTCCCAGGACATCGACCCTAATGAGACAAACAGCTGGATAGGAGGAGATGCTGGCAGAGGGGGACAACGACCTTGAGGTGATGCCATTTATTTCTCCCGAAGCTTAGCTAAACTCTATGGAAACTGGAGCCTTCAGGAGAATTGGTTGCATGTAGGTGTTGTTGTAAAATTATATTAAAATGCTGTCTTCTACCCCCCCACTAGGTCCGATATGTACAGTGCCCCCAAGATATCTGCTAGATATCTTGCCAGAAACACACATCCCAACTCGGTGGCGACCCAGTGTCTCTGCTGCCACACACTCTCCCAAATATAATTCTCCACAAGAAAGAACACGCAACACAATAACCTCTGATCCAATTGATGAGGTATAATTGCCCACCTAAACATACAAAGCCCTGTACATCCATCCCTTAAGAACATTCATAACAACCTGTAAAAACACAGAGTGGAATCTTAACGTCAGCCTCCGTGTTCTCCCTGCCGCTTCTCTGCAGTCTCCCCTAGTCTCCCGTCCTTTCCATTCCAGTCTCCTCCTCCTCCTCCCTCAAGCTTGTCTCCCGCCCATCCTTCGTTCTCATCCAATGACGGGCCTCATTCTGTCTTGTACTCGCCTAACTTATGACATCATCCCACATCCCTCCGGTCTGGGAGGCCATCTTCTGGCTCAGCCCAAGTTACTCAACACTGCCATTGTGGCTAGGAAGCGCAGGTAACTTGTGGGAGGGAGGGATCTCTGTGGAGTCCCCAGTCATCAGTTGCCCTGCAGAGACCTGGTGGCCTTCGGTTACACATTTTTTGTTTGTTTGTTTGTTTGTTTGTTCTGAAATAGGGTTGCTCTGTGTAGCCCTGGCTGTTCTGGAACTCACTCTATGGACCAGGCTGGCCTTGAACTCAGAGATCTGCCTGCCTCTGCCTCTTGAGTGGTGCTGGGATGAAAGACATACACCACCATTGCCTGGCTTATATCTGGAATTTTTTTTTATTAGAAAAGCTGATACTTAGTCAATCTTACAAGCAGCCACAAACCTGTAAGGTTTGTTTCTTTAAATTAGCTTCCAGCATTCAAGAGCCACGGCTCTACTCTGGCCTAACTTTAGATATCTGGTTCTGATTTTTTCTTTCTTTCTGATCTGTCTATATTTCCCCAGTATGCAGCTGTCAGTCATTTCAAGGGTATCTGTTGTTGGTATTTTTTTTTAAATAACTTCTTATTGCAAAGTATATTTACTGTAGAAGAAATCTAGTCTTTACTATAGAAAAAAATTAGTCTTTTTTTTTTAAAGGAAAGGCTGAATCTATATAATACATGAGGGAGGAAAAAAATCACATTTCCGTCAGCCAGCAAGAACCCCTAAACATGGTTAGGAGCAGGGACATTAGGTGACAGCTCTGGGTGTGCCTAGTGCTTGCTGCTCTTCAAATGGCAATAGCCATCCCTATGACCACTCACTGGGACTAGTGTTTTTGTTCGGTGATATGTCTTTTTTTTTCTTTTTTTCGGAGCTGGGGATCGGTGATATGTCTTAATTACTAATTAATTGATTGTGTTTCATCTGTGTGTATGTCTATGCACTCGATGCTCTCCTGTGCTTGAAGAGACCAGAAGATGTCAGAGCCCCTACACCTGGAGTTAGAGGTTGTTGTGAAGGGTCACATGGGTGCTAGGATTCAAACCTGGGTGGGTCTTCAATGTGAACAGTGAGTGCTCTTTTTTTCATGTATTTATTTATTTCATGTATATGAATATACTCAGATCCCACTACAGATGGTTGTGAGCCACCATGTGGTTGCTGGGAATTGAACTCAGGACCTCTGGAAGAGCAGTCAGTGCTCTTAACCGCTGAGCCATCTCTCCAGCCCCGCGAGTGCTCTTAAGTGCTGAGCGGTCTCTAACCCCGAAGCCCTGTCTTTAGGGTACATCTTCTTTCTCGGTATCGTTCTCTGTGTTGTAAACTTGACAAGAGATGTGTCTGTTTTGCCAACTTGAATTTTCTTTTTCTTCCTTCCTGCCTATCTTTTTCTTTTTAAGGTTTATTTTTACTTAAGAGTACAGGGTTTCTCTGCGTAACAGCCTTGGCTGTCCTGGAACTCACTCTGTGGACCAGGCTGGTCTCAAACTCAGAGATCTGCCTCCCTTAGCCTCCCAAGTACTGGGATTACTCCCGCCACTGGGCTACCTGACTTTGAGTTTTCAATGCTGAAGATAGAGTCCAGCCCCTTGGGAGATGAATCCAGGGTGAAGTTCAGCTGTCTGGCCACCCCGGGACCAGTTCTTTACCAGGAAAAAAGTTCCAGAGACTGTGGCTGACAAGTTCCAGAGGACTTTGAGCATGGTGGGTAGAATGGCTGGTCTGGGGCAGACAGTCATTACTGACTGTTCCTATGGCTGGAGTGCAGTGTGGAGCGATGCCTTTCCCCTCATAGACATCAAAGACTCAGGCAATCCATATACTGATAGCTGACTAGTGTGGAGTCCTGGGAGCTGGGTACACTCAAACACTTGTAACTGGTGACAAACTCCACTAAGACTTTTCTGGGCATGTGGGCCACTTTGAACACACACCATGAAACAACAAACGAGCTGTAATGATCACATGTCTACCCTCCAAGGGAGCCCCAACCCCTTTTCCTCCCGACTATGTTTGTGTGTTATAAGCTTGCAATTAAAAACGAAGGCAGGTGTCACTGCACGGACCACACACAGGAAGTGAGCGATAGAGACGGTGCCGGAGGGGGCTGGGCTGCTTTTAATGCTGAGAACTGCAATGCATCTCTGAGACAGGCACTTTGCTCTTGAAAACCAAAATTGACTTTGATGTCTTCTGAGAGCCTTAATACAATTTTAATTCACACCGAACCCTCTTTTCAGCTCTCCGCACCCCTCAGAGAGCATCAGATGACACAGTGGGAGAGTCAAAGGAAAGCTTGGGGTGGCTGAAGGGTTAGAAGTGATGGCTTAGCTCTCAAGCTTATCCACAGAGCACAGTCACGAGGACATCTGCAATCCATATATTGCAAGAATTTTCCTCTAGTGGTGTCTTGCTAGGGTTTCACTGCAAATAGTGCCACTCCCTGAGCCAAGCATTTTCAAACCATGGGAACAGGGTGGGAGTGGGAGTGCGTGGGAATTAAGTAATATATACTTCTTCCTCATAAGGTCTTAGTGACAAACCGAAGTTCAATTCCACTTAAGTTCACCCTGGGGAACCAACTAGTTTATTAGGGTTCTTACGGAGCAGAGGTGAGGCGTTATGAGTCGGCATATGGGTGATCTGAAAGTAGCCACACTGGAAGGTTTTCACACCCCATGGATGATGGTTTCCCCAAAGCCGCATAGATGGACCCTCCCTCTATTAATGTTTCCCAGTCTACATACTGGGATACACTAGCTCTTGCAATTAGGGCAGAATTGCATATAAACAGCTAAAGGCCAGATACTCAGGTGAAGGTCCAATGGACTCTTGCTCCCCAGAGAGACCATGAATAATTAACAAGGGGCGTGGCTTAGCGCTATCCTATCACAGGAAGGTGGTCGCCTGGAGGGGTCTGTGGAATGACACCATTGTCCCCAGGTTGGCTGGTGATTAGCACGCTGTCCCACAATGGGAAGACAGGGTGTATTTATCGTAAAGAAGAGACACATTGCAGGCTGTGGTCCAGGTGAATCAACCCCATACCCTCCACCTCACAAGATCTCTGGCCTCATCTCCTTTCTGAGCTCTGGGATGGACGATGTCAGCTCTATTTTTTTCTTTCTTTCTTTTTTTTTTTTTTTTCGGAGCTCGGGACCGAACCCAGGGCCTAGCAAGCGCTCTACCACTGAGCTAAATCCCCAACCCCATTAGCTCTATTTTTGAAGATGCCCAACCCTCCTAAATCCCTGGTCCCCACAACCAGCCTGTCAGTAACACCACCACATTCAAGGTCCGCATCTGACGTGGGGAGGCACGGGGGCAGCCTGGGTGTGTTGTAAACCGGGAAGATTTATGAAGTAAGTCTATATGGAATGTCCGTGTAAGCTCTTTTTTTTTTTATCTCAGAGATAAAGGCATCACTGCTAGAGATTTATTGCTCCCAAGGAGCTGGGAAAGCAATCGATTCAGGAGGGTTATTTTATTTAAACTTCTTGATACTCCCTGAAAGAGTAAAGGATGATTCATTGTAATGTCCAGACACACAGGAGGGTTCGGGGTAACTCAACAGAGCCCGTTTCCCTCTGAGGATCAAGGAACAAGCCAAGCTCCACTGGCCTATCTACTCTCGGTTCCCCCAGGGTTTCTTGTGCTCAGGACTAAGAGGAATGGGCGTGGCTTCTTGAAATACTATAGCAACAGGTCTGGCTTCAGCTGGGGCCTTCAAGATTCCGTGATACCATCAAAACCGAGTTCAGATTTTTTAAACTTTCCATCTCACTTGTCAGTGTGGCTCCTGACTTTGTAATGGCGCACGCCGGCCATCCTGGCTTTTGTTTGGATTGGTCCTATCAGCCCTGGGGTGGGCTTGAGCCTCGTCCTGATTGCATAGGTAGAGGTCACGTGACTGGCCATGACCAATCCCCGGAGCCAAGGCATGGCAAGGGGAGAGCATAATAACCTTCTCCATGGGCCCTATGTCAGGCTCTGACGGTCACAATCCCTTGAGCCAGGACACAAAATTTCCATGGACCAGCGACTCACAGGTGACCAGCTTGTTATGATTGTCATGAAGTCTGTTGGAGTTCCTGTTCTCTCACAGTGTTCCTCGGGGTCACCTCCCTGTATCCTTGTCCCTGTTTCCAGGGGCACATTAACTAGCGGAAGACCCTGGAGGAGAGAGGAGATGAATCAAACATGACCAATGTCTACACTCAGCAGCCTGAACAAGGAGGCAGCTCATCGTGTATCATCACAACTCCACTGGAGGGTTTCCCAGCATTGGAGAAATTCCTGGAAAATCATCAGGAAATACTCTTGACCTCTTTATGGGGAGCCCCGTCATGGCTGTGGATAACCACTCAGCCTCCAGGACCTTTCTATGTTAGCCCTGGGGGACCAGAGAATCCCCCCATCCTCCCCACAACCGATTTACATCCCCGGGGCGCCCCTTGCCTGTGCGTTTAAACCATCCAGACACTCTGAGAAATAATTTCATTAGCCACCTCATTTTCAGCTGTACATGGCTTTATTAAAAGCTTCCTCTTAGGAATTAAAATTTTCATGCTTGATTTCCACCTGATGGTGAATTCATTGCAGAATTTAGTTAAATTCATTCCAATGCTTTGGGAGTGTAATAGGGTGTGCACCGATAACCGGCAAATGGGTCTCTTCCACTTTTCCGGTGCACACACCCAGGGACTGTCAAAGGTATTCTGATGGGCACGTTGGACTTTTTTCCTTCCCAAATGTGCACACCATAGGAAGCAAAGGGGTGGTTTGGCAGAAACTGGCTAGTTTCGTTTCTGTCTGGTAAGTTTATTAAAGTCTATTGGGCTCTTTACGACCCGTCCTTGTTATTCTTCCAGCAGGATAACCACTCTCAGCTGGACCAGTAGGTTAAATGACTTCCCATGGTCCTGACACCTATCCTATAAGGGTTTAGAGAATGCCAGTTTAGTGCCTTTATTCCTGCTGTTATCATAAACTCACAGCATTACCAAAGAACTCTGCAGAATTAGGCTGGGGTCCCTGCTACAGATGGGGGGAGGGAAGCCCCCGCCCCCGCCCCCGCCTCCATCCCCTACACACATTAGCTTCAGGCTCTTGTAGCTGCTGCAAAGTACAACCTCGCGTATTCTTTTTTTTCTCCAAAATCATTTCTAAGACATGAACATATTTATGGGGACCATGTGGCAATTTGACATATGTAAATGATGCTTAATGAGCAAATCAGGATAATTAGCATCTTCAACTCTTTACACGTTCATCATCGACCTATCCAGGGAACTTTCAAACTCTTCTATGGTTTTCAACGAAGCTTCTGTATTTAGCAGCTCGAGTGAGTGGCTACCAGGCTAGGGACTACATTTCCCATATCCCTTTGCGGCTAAGTTCTGACCAATGGAAGGTAAACAGGTGAGCTCTAGCTTAGCTGACTTGAGTAAAAGAAAAGTCAGAAGTCTTGCCTTTGCCATTCCCTGTCTTTTCCTGGATGCTGAGGTTGAGTCCTGGTTCAGTTACATGAATAAGGGTGGTACCCAGGGAAGGAACAGTATAAAGAAAACAGCCTCTGAACTCTACCTGCAATGATCCCGTAATGTTGCCAGCGCAGTGTGTTGATCCAGCCATAGAGACAGCAACACCGAAATCCAATCTCCAATGAAATGTGTCAGAGCGGGGAGCATCTGAGTTGGAAGAAGGGTCTGGAAGGTTAAGGAGCCTAGGGTGAACCTGGAGACTCTCCATCCCTACCTCCTCCTCCCCGTTTCCACTCTAGTTTCCTTGGAGGAGTCAGCCCACGCTGAGAGCTCTCCATCTCTACCACTTGCACTATTGGGTCGCTTTCCGGCATCGCTGTGTCTGTGAGCCCGTTCATGTCTTGACTACCTTTGGAGACTGGCTGTGATCTTGAGAAGTTTGACCTCAAGTTAGAGGAAGTGGACAGACAAGTTGGCAATACGGAATCATATCCTTCATGTAGAAATGGGCTGGAAGTCTATGGGGGTGTGGTTGTCAGGATAATGGTTTCCAGGGTTGTCCATCACCTATCTAGGGCATGAGACTTTGTGATTATGGATATGGACCTTGAAGTCACAGGGGATCTACAGCTTAGGTGGCCCACTGTGACCATGTTGTTAAGGTGAAGGGGCAGCGGGTTTGGGGAAGGAACTGACGGGGGGGGGCAGGTCTCATAACTATGGGGGGACATGGCTGGATTTTGTGTTAAGAAAACATAAGAAGGAGCCATATATTATACGAGAGGCAGTGTGCAGGTGTTGTAGGAATATTTTAATAAATCTTGGTGTGGGGTTCTTTCCCACCTTAGACCATTTATGTTCTCAGATGGAAATGCCATACATATAGCCTTATATTTTAATATGCCTAAGTAGCACAATAGTTGGGCAACCTTCTAACCTCCATGTTGTTAGAATCTACATTCTTATCGGTAACTCCGAGTTATTATTTATTAATTTCTATGCTTCATCGTGGCTGCTCTTGGCCCAATTGAGCAGCCCTTTGGGCCATGTTCTCTTGATCGTTTTATACTGTGACTCTTCTCCCTCCTGTATGTTGTTCTTCCATGGCAGCTCTGTCTCTCCTTCCTGATCTCTACCCCAGGAAACCGAAACCCCGCCTATCTCTCTTCTCCCCAGCTATTGGCTGCTGCCATCTTTATTTACCAATCAGAATTAATTTGGGGTGGGTCCTAGAAGCTACATGTAGACTCTAGATCTTGGGGGCCAACACTGAGCATTGTAATAAACACCAAAAGACAAGACCATAGGGTGGGATGGCATTGTACACATTATGAAAACACCAAGGTGGTAGCTTAAAGTCAAAGAGTATTAAAGGCAGTTGCATGGTCAGAAAATATGGTAGGGGATCTGAGAAGTAAGGGAGAGAGAAAGAGAGAGAGAGAGAGAGAGGAAGAAGAAGAAGAAGAAGAAGAAGAAGAGGAAGAGGAAGAGGAAGAGGAAGAGGAAGAGGAAGAAGAAGAAGAAGAAGAAGAAGAAGAAGAAGAAGAAGAAGAAGAAGAAGAAGAAGAAGAAGAAGAAGACGACGACAAATATATAGAGCCTTATTTTTATAACTTTCCCAGTGGGTGAGAGCCAGGCATAGCTCAAAGTCAGTTCTAGGCAGATATCAAAGTTATTTGTTGTGGTGGACATCAGAGATAAAGAAGTGTACTTATTTATAAAATGGAGACCGAATGGCAGGGGAGGCATGGCCTGATTTCTGTAGGCCATGGAGCTGGTTTTATAGCAAGAGGTCCAAAAGCTAACATGCATGAGTCCTTCCAGTGGGATAACCATTCCCAAAAAGATGAACCAGAGTCAGGAAAACTTATTAGAGCAGAGGTGAGCAGAACCCTGGGATTTGGAAGGGCCCTAGCTGAAAACCATCAGGGAAGGACCACAGTCCCACAACCACAGGCACTGAATTCTTCAGCAAGCCAAGTGAGCAAGGATACAGGCTTTCCTATGGGATCTCACTGATACCTTGACTCACAATGCTGACCTGGTGTGGCTGCTGTGAAAGGTGACATGGTTCCTGCCCCTGGAGCAGGGTCAGCAGGGTGTGGGCTTCCACAAGTGTTGATGCTTGCTGTGAGGGTAATGATGGTTTGTATAACAATGTACATATTTTCACATTTCTCCTTCAGGGAAACCTCTTCCTGTTAAGGTTAGTGACTCCATGATAATTAGAAGCAGCATGAGTCCCAGAGGTAAGGGTGAAATATGTTCCTCAGCAAAATAATGGTGATTGCTACAACCTTTAGAACAGCCCTTAAGGCTGTGGGAAAGAACTATGAAAACACGAGTTCAAAAATACATAATTTCTCAAATATGCAAAATATAAGGATGCAATATGAATTATATTGCTTCATGGACCTAAAAGAATAGAGGCACTTGTACTATGAGCTAGCTTGTCAGAAAGATAGAAAGGCAAGCAAATTACTGAGCTCCAGGTCAGCCTGGGACACAGCAAGTTTAGGTCCAGACATGGTGGGAACGGTGGTCTCAGAGCCAGATCCCACCCAGCTAACTTATTGTCTGAGCCTACAGAGGTAGGCAGATCTGGAAGTGGTGATCTCAGAGCCAGACCCCAACCAGCTAAACTTATTGTTTATGAGTACAAAGGCAGGCAGATATCTGAGTTCAATTGTTATATTAAAAAAGTACTTGGTGTCTTTTCTAAGAATCAAGGTGCTGATTCATGGGATAATCAAAAGGGAACCTGGGGTGGACGATTGAATTGATATGTAAATAAAAGACTGGGCTTTGGTCTGCAAGAGTGGTCCAGATCTATCTTGAGAGACATCTCAAGCAGAAACAGGCTGTCAGCTTGTATCCACAATTTTACTTCAGGTTGTTCTTTTGCTGCTCCTGAACACCCCTTCTTCAGGAACCCCTCTCCAAACTGAGGCTGTTCCTTGGCACACAGTATGACATGTGTCTGATTTCTGAACAGGAGAATAGTAAGAAAACCCACCTATGTTGTATAAGCCACTAAATCAGTGGGGACATTTGAGAACAGCTGGAAGAATCCAGTATCTATGTCCATTGTATCTGTTACCTTTTTTCCCATGGCTTTGTGATCAAATGCTGTTAAATTATGGGTCTATCCCTTTTTTTTTTAAAAAAAAAAGAATTTTGGCCTTCACTCTACTTTATTGACTCTATCTATCTATCTATCTATCTATCTATCTATCTATCTATCTATCTATCTATCATCTACACACACACACACACACACACACACACACACACACACACACAATGGGAGTTGGGTCTAGTGCCACTTGACTCCATAAATATCCCAACCGAGTGGGGGCAAGGGAATGAGTCAACATGGTGCTGAATTGGGAGGGATAGCCAGCTATCAGAGGAGCAGTCAGTGATGGCAGTCAGGTCACACCTCTTCTAAGTCCAAGTGCTCACTATGGTGATTGTCTGGACGAGTTTCCCATCACATAGATCCCAATTAAGAGTTGTCTCCCACCCATCACACTGCTGCACATGGATGTGTTTTCCTCCATTCCTGTGATGGTTTGAATATGCTTGGCCCAGGGAGTGGCACTATTAAAAGGTATGGCCCTGTTGGAGTAGGTGTGGCCTTGTTGTGTCACTGTGGGCATGGGTTTAAGACCCTCATCCTAGCTCCCTGGAAGCCTGTGTTCTCCTGTCTGCCTTCAGATAAAGATGTAGAACTTTCAGCTCCACCCTCACCATGCCTGCATGGACACTACCATGCTCCCACCTTGATGATAATGGACTGAACCTCTGAACCTGTAGACCAGCCATGATTACATGTTGTCCTTGTAAGCGTTGCCTTGGTCATGGTGTCTGTTGATAGCAGTAGAACCCTAACTAAGACAATCCTGCTACACAAGGAACTTGGCCTTCCTGTCATCTGTTGTAGCCTCGTGGAACTCCAACTGCAGCTGAAAGCTGACCTCTGTTTGTTGGAAGGACTGTGTATCTTTATGATGCTAATCCCCCATTCTTCTTCACAACTGTGGTAGGCTTGGTCGTGCAAGCCACGCGTCTGGTAGCAAAGCCCATGCTGAGTGACTTCAGGAAGTCATCCAGATTCTTGCTGTCTATGAGTTTCAAGTGCCCATGAAGCTGTTTGCCATGGTGATTGGCAAACAGCGACAGAGAGGGCACTGTTGGGGGCTCAGAACCAGCCTACCACTTTTGAGGTACAGATTACACTAAGAGAGCAGATTGACAGTTTGGAGAAATCAGCCATGCCAACTCTGTAGTTTGCCTATTGAGACAAAAAAACTGACAGATCCTGCTCTGAGAACATAGATCTCAGTGTGGATGGGGGACAGGTACCCCAGTCCCCAAAGCTATACAAGTTAGAATATCATAGTTCATCAAATGACTTCTCACCTCAAGGTTCAATCATGTTCTTCTTGACTCAGGATTCCCTCTCCTGATAAAACTCATTCTGAAGGTGGGGGATGTGCCTCAAGTGTCTTCTCTATCAACCAACTGAAGTCTCTCTTTTGTTATAACCCCGGACAAAAATTAACTTAATGGAGGAAGAACTTATTCTGTTCATGGTCCAAGGGATATAGTGCATTATGGTAGGGAAAGCTGGTGGGCGGCTCCCATGGGTGGTGGGAGTGGTAGTGGGAGGTTTCTTGCTTATGTCTCAAGGATCATGGGAGGCATACTGGGCAAGCTATAAACACCTTATAAGCATCTGTAGTAAAAAACTATTTAAAAAATCCCGTCACGGGGTTTCTTCCCTCTTTAAACCGTTTATGTTCCCGGATGAAAGACACACACTCACAGCCTTTATATTTTACTATGTCTTATGCAGCACAATACCTGGGCAGCTGCCTATCCTCCATGCTGTTGGAATCCACTTTCCTACCGATAACTACGAGTTACTATGTTTTATCAGGGCTGCTCTTAGCTCCAGTTAGGCAGCCCTCTGGAGCATGTTCTCTTGGCCCCTAGCCCATGGTGGCTCTTCTTTCTCCCCTCCTGCATGTTCTTCTCTATCCCATGGTAGTGTCTTTCTCTTCCCTTTCCTCTTCCTCATGGTCCCAAGTCTAGGAAACCTAAACCCTGCCTATCTCTCTTCTCCCCAGCTATTGGCTACTGCCCTCTTTATTTACCAATCAGAGTTAACTGGGGGCGGGATCCCTCAGTGTCTTACTTATGGACTCTCTTTGGGGCAGTTTTGGGGGGGCTCAAATTAGCATTGGAATACAGGCAGCATCAGGCCAAGCCCCTACGAACATCTACAAGTGACCTGTGACCCACTTCCTCCTACTAAGCCCCACATGCCAAAGGCTCTACGGGTTCCCCAAACAGTGCCGCCATCTTGGGGAGAAAGTGTTCTCACCTTGTATACTCATGTCTCTAAAAAGCTGAGGAGATGCAGAACCAGGCTGACTGCCCTCTCTGAAGCCAAGTGTGTACGGCATTATCAGGGCAGGGACTGAGCTCGAGATGGGGCATAGATCAGGTGTGAGAAGGGCACGCTCAAGAGGGACCAGCACAGCATCCCACAGTGCCCCAAAAGTCAGAGCATGTGACTACGTCAGTCTGTACTTCTGTCACTCTGAGCGAGGGCCTGGTGAATGAGTCGCCACTCGGCGGAACCAACGCCGCCATTTCTAAACAAACTTGGTGGAGGCCCAGCAGTCGCGTTCCGGAACAGAAAACTCTTGGCTCTGTCAGAGTGTTTTCGTTTTCTGTTAAGATGACTGTGTTTTGTGCTTTCCCATCCTGACTGTGAAAACCATACATCTAAAGATTGATTTTGTTAAGAAAACGCTCTTTATGATCTGGGCTTTCACACATTCACAGGCGCCTGGGAGCCATTTATCCTCTCGCTGGCAAGTCTGAGCCACACTTACCATCACTTACAGAGCAGCGGGGAATTCCTCCCTGATCTAACCAGCGCCTAGGCCAAGGCGTGAGTTCTAGAACACTGTGCCTTGTAGAGGCGGGGTCCTTTCTGGAGTACACATGGATTTTAGGATGACAGTCCATGTCTAGGACAAGACTGGCTGGGTGAACCCTAAGACTTTGACCCCTTACCTGAGGTACGTCCACTCCTCTAGCTTCCACCACTGTATCAGGTCCATGCCTCTCTGGTTCTGGCTGTGATCGGAACTAGCAGTTAAGGTCTGTGAATTAAACTTGCCTGGAGGCAACTTGGGGAAGGCAGAGGCAGTGAGCTGTGATAGGGTGACTACTGTTCAGTCAGTCCCAGCTGGAGGTGAAATTGACCTCAAGCCAATGATGTGAATTCCTCCAAGCCCTTCCCAAGGTCATACTCCAATATCCTACCCCCACATCGAGGTGTCTGGGGGCATGGCTGCTCTCTGTTCCTCTGTGTGACCAGTCCTTCTTTGTGGCCCTTTGACTAGCCAGGCCTTTGAAAGGTGAGTGAGTCATGGGCAGAGTTCTCAGGATGGCATTTTTGTGCTTTGTATGGTTCCAATATGAAATGTCTTCTCTTGCTCATTCGTTGAATACATCATGCTTACCTTATAATGCAGTGGCACTATTTTGGAAGGTTCTGGAAACTGTAGGAGATGTGGGTCTTGGTGAAAGAAGTAGATCACTGGATGTGACTCTGAAGGTTGTCACAGTGTAATGGTTGGTATGTGCTCAGTCCAGGGAGTGGCGCTATTTGGAGGTGTGACCTTGTTGGAGGGGTGTGGCCTTGTTGGAGGGGTGTGGCCTTGTTGGAGTAGGTGTGGCCCTGTGGGCATGGGTTTTATTTAAGACCCTACTCCTAGCTATCTGGAAGAGAATCTTCCACTAGCCGACTTCAGATGAAGATATTGAACTCTCAGCTCCTCCTACACCAGGCCTGCCCGGATGCTGCCGTGTTCCTACCTTGATGATAATGGACTGAGCCTCTGAACCAGTAAGCCAGCCCCAATTAAATGTCGTCCTTATAAGAGTTGCCTTGGTCATGGTGTCTGTTCACAGCAGTAAAACCCTAAGACACCCAGGTTCCTGTTTCTCCTTTAAGCTATTCTCTCAGGTATTTTAGTCACGTCTGTAAAAGTAGCTAAGAGTGCCCTTGCAACAGAGAACCCACAGGCCCATGGGAAGATGCAGTAAGAAGTTGGCTGCCTGTTCTTTAGAATGGGACTTTCACTAGAACATGCCCTGCCTGGCACTTGACTTTGGACTTCTCGCCTTCTGGACTGTGAGGACGTTTCTGTTGTTTCAGCCCCTTGGCTGGGGGATTTTGTTAAAGCATGATTGTCTTTGTTTCTTTTACTATTGCTATGACAAAAGCAATACAAGGGAGAAAGAATTGATTTGGGCTCACAGGTCAAGGGTACAGCCCATCACGGTGTGGAAGTCAAGGAATGTGAGGTGGCAGGAACTTGAAACATTTGGTCACATTCACAATCAGGAGGCAGAGAGTGATGGATGCTTGTGCTCAGCTCTTTCTCTTATTTTTAATAGAGCTCAGGATTCCAGCCTAGGGAATAGTGTCACCCACTGTGGACAAGTCTTCCTACCTCGGTGAACTTAAGATACCACCATCATGGGGGCTGGAGAGATGGCTCAGTGGTTAAGAGCACGGACTGCTCTTCCAGAGGTCCTGAGTTCAAATCCCAGCAACCACATGGTGGCTCACAACCATCTGTAAATGAGATCTGATGCCCTCTTCTGGTGTCTGAAGACAACTACAGTGTACTTATATGCATAAAATAAATAAATAAATCTTTAAAAAAAAAAAAAACATACCACCATCATTGGCACCTCCCTGACCCTGAGAGACATGATCAGGTGAAGCCACAATCCTCCTGTGGACTAGAAAAGATGAGCCTCCTGGGTCATTCTTTACCAAACAGAGCAGACTAGACAGTAGGGGAGGAAGTCAAGGGAGCGTTGGGTGCTCAAAAAAATGGGTGCTATGATCGGAATGTCTTAGTACCTTCATAATTCATGTGATTGAAATCCCCACGGTCACTTTGCCAGAGTATAAAGATGTGTAACTTTCAGCAAATGATTCTGACATAACAATGGAGCCTTCAGGATGGTGACTGGGGAATATTACTCAGGGGTAGGAGGAACAGCATTTGGGAAACAGACTTGCTTTGCTACATGAACCTGCCTGTTCTTGAATGATGGGCTCCCAGCCTCTACTTCTATCAGAACTGAATCCCTATTGTTTATAAATTACTCCTTCTGGTGTTTTTGTTGTTCTAGCAATCTAGACAGAGTAAGACGGAGCTTCTGACCCTCCTGTAGGGCCCCTGAGGCTTTCCTGAGGGATGCGTGTTCCCTTGTGTTAGGAGTCAGTCAAGTTTGTATGCTAGAATGTAAGGAAGAGAAGATTAAGGGAGAGAGAGAGAGAGAAATGATAGTGGCTGGCAGGGAGCCTGAGGGACCAGGAGGAAAGACTGAAAAATCTCTGCTGTCTCTCAGGGATAAATTAAAACTCATCTAGAGTGAGCTGACTGCATGCCCAGGAGATGCTAGATGCTTCCTTCCCAATGGCAGGGTGTGTGTGTGTGTGTGTGTGTGTGTGTGTATATGTGTAGAAACCAAATATGTCCTTTCTAAATCTCAGAAACCGGCGGCAAGCACGCGAGAGTGGCAAGATCATATGAAATCTGAAAATCCATTTTCATCTAACAGATGAAAATTCTAGAGTCTAGATTTAGGCATTAGTAGGGAGCCGATAAGAAATATAGCCAGGCGCAGCTCGGAGAGGGATAACAATGTACATTTAACAGGAAGAAATATCAGCATCTGGAGTTCGAGTGATGAGAAAAATGGGAAGTGTTTACAAAAGCCTTTAAATCCAGTGCCAGCTCCACATAGGCTAGGGACACACTGTGACAAGCCCAGGAGTCCACTTGGCCTCATCCTAGCAAATGGGATTATGGTAGCTGTCTGAGTTTGCTTTCTAGTGCTGTGATAAACACCAAGACCAAAAGCAACCTGGGAAGGAAATGGTTTGTTAAAGTTGCAGGTCTCCGTCGCTGAGGGAAGTTAGCTCATGAACTCATTCAGGGCGGGAACCTAGAGGCAGGAACTGAAGCATAGCACGTGGAGGAGTGCTGCTCCCTGGATTGTTCCCCATGGCTTGCTCACTCTGTTTTCCTACACAACCCAAGACCCATGGGGAGCAGCTAGTCACAAAGAGGCGGGCACCCCTATACCTGTTGCTAATCAAGAGGCTGTCCCACAGACCATAGGCCAATCTGATTGACGCAATCCTTTAGTTAAGGTTCCATCATCCCAGACGACAAATTGAAAACAACGGCAATAGCAACAGCAGCAGCAGCAGCGGCGGCGGCAGCGGCAGCAGCAAACAACCAGGCCAGTGGTCAGAGCATCACTTCAGACTGAGCCTGTCAGGATCTGGGAAGATTGCGTCTCGTTGAGTTCCCACCCTGTAAGGACTGCAGCTCTGAGGGAACCAAAGAATATCGCTAAGTCACACTGCATGCACAACAAACCTCACACCAGAGAGACACAAGAGGGTGGGCGCGTCTGCCGGGGTGAGAAGGAGCAGGGGACTGAGAAGCAGGCAGGCTCCTATAGGATTTCTTGGGCGGGCAGGGCTTTCCAGGGTGGAGATTTTCAGGGTGTGAATTGGTGGGATTTCAAGTCCTGAGCTTGGGGCAAGCTTGGGGATGGGTGTGGGACAGTGGACCATGCCAGGAAGCTTAGTAAGGTAGAGTGGGTCTGAGACCCTGGCACTCAGATACACACACCTGAGACGGTAGTCGCCTCCCTGCTCCAGGTTCCTGGCCCCATGAAGGTCACGTAGCCCAGAGCAGAGCTCTCCATGCTACTGAGGTATCTAGAGCCCCTGAGGGTTTAGCCAATAGGCTTCCCTGTCAGGATCTCTGGGCCACCCTGAGAAGCTGGTATGCGTCCATTTTTTTTCATGATGAAGTCAATAAACAGTATGGATAGACATGGACTGTCTCTTCTATTGAAACCACCATGGGGAGCATGGAGAAGGCCTTTGCCTGAGAGCTGCAACCTAAGTCTCCTGTAGAAGGCCGCTCTGTGCTCCCAGACAAGCGCCACCAAGCTAAGGACAACCACTGATGAACTAAGCCGGAGCTTCCATTTCCCCTAGCACTATGCTGGTCTCCATCCTCAGCCCACAGGCCTTCAACAGTCCCAGCCTTGCTTGTTGTGGGGCCATGGACCCCTCATCCTTCATTCCCAATTCCTCAGTATGGCACCCCAGTGGTGACAGGGTCCCCGGGGGGGTTAGGGAACCCCAACTTTGGTTTCTCTCATCTTAGACTGTGTTCTCCCAGCCCCTGAGCCATGTCTCTCTGCTTGGCAGGCACAGTCAAGCACTCCCTGTGCTTTGCCTCCTCAGTGGCATTCCACATCCCAGGGATGGGGCAGAAGACAGATCCACTGATTAGTGAGTTTTTGGAGCTCAGGGATTGGTAAGCTTTCAAAGTCCAGATGTGGAGCAGAATTTTTACCCTACACACCCACAGGGGCATTTCCAGTGTTATCACTCCCCATATCAGAAGAAACTGTGGCACAAGTAGGTTTTGGAGTTGATAGAACTCACAGATCCTGTGAGGTGTAGAGCTGGGACTCCTGCCCTTAGTATCTGGCTGCACCATAGTGAGGTGATAACAATCGACGGCAGGGTTGAGGCCCACATCACACAGGCCTTAGGGTTAGACTCAGCTCATCTGAAGTCCCAATTTGCCAGCACCCTGGCTCTTTGATTTTGCTTTCTGTTCATTATGGTGGGGGCGTTAGTTACTTGCTCATTTCTGTGACCAAATATCTGACCAGAAAACAATTTAAAGGAGGATTGGTTGATTTTGAATTACAGTTTGGGGACTATCACAGCCAGGAAGGCATAGTAGTGTGTGTGTGTGTGTGTGTGTGTGTGTGTGTGTGTGTGTGTGTGTCGGGCCGTGGGGGGAGGGATGGATTAAGGCACCTGGTCACATTACACCTACAGTTAGGAGGCAGAGATCAGACAGGAAATGGGCCCAGGTTGTAAAACTTCAAGGCTCGCCCCCTTGTGACTCATTCCCTCCATTGAGGGTCCACCTCCTAGGATTTTTTTTTTTTTCCGGAGCTGGGGACCGAACCCAGGGCCTTGTGCTTCCTAGGCAAGCGCTCTGCCACTGAGCTAAATCCCTAAATGCTCTGCCACATTCTAAAACAGCACCGCCAGCTTCAGACCAAGGGTGGGGCGGGGCCGGGGCGGGGCTGGGGTGTGTGTGCTTGCTCACCTGTTAACAGGCTGAGGCTCTGATTTCTCAGACAGTTCAGGATGTGCTGCCTAGGGAATGGTGCCTCCCTTAGTGGTCTGGGTCGTCCCACATCAATTAACTTAATTAAGGCAATCTACCATAGACTTGGCCGGAGGCCAATTAAGGAAATCCTTACTGAGACTCTCTTCCCAGAATGGGAACGCATTGGCAATTAAAGCTAATCACCATAAATAGGAAATGGAATGCCTCACACGTGTTTATGTGTTAGAGGAGCTTGGCTTCAAATTTTGGGAGAGTCTGGAAATTTTTAAGAGGCGGGGCTTAGCCGGAGGAGCTGGTCCTTGAGAGTGTATTGTCCTTGGTCTATTGCTTTCTCTGCTTCCTGCCTGTCATGAGGTGAACGTCTTGCCTTGCTAAATGTTACCAGGCACAATGATGTTCTGTCCATTCACACGGGGCCAGGCAGCACTGGACGGAGGTCTCTGACACTGTGAAATAGAACCATTGTTTTTTCCTGTAAGTCATTGACTGGGGTGTGTGTGTGTGTGTGTGTGTGTGTGTGTGTGTGTGTGTGTGTGTGAAAGAGAGAGAGAGAGAGGGACAGAGACAGAGAGAGACAGAGAGACAGAGAGAGAAGACAAAGAGAGACAGAGAGAGGGACACAGAGAGACATGGAGAGACAGAAAGACAGAGACAGAGAGAAAGAGAGAGGGACAAGAGAGACAGAGACACACAGAGAGAGACAGAGAGACAGAGAGGGACAAGAGAGACAGAGACACAGAGAGAGAGAGAGACAGAGAGGTTCACAGACAGAGAGACACGCAGACAGAGAGATCCACAGACAGACAGAGATGCACAGACAGAGACAGAGCAATGGAAACTGAATTGTTCCTTCTGTACTTGCTGACCACAGCTCTGGGCAACTGGCCCTATGGAGAAGCAGCCTACCCACCCCAGCTTCTGATCCTGCAGGAAGCACAGCCCAGCTGCTTTTTAGCGTGTTCTACTATTTCTGCATGTTATTGAATGTAGGTGTCTCAATAAAGCCCCGTAAGCCAATGGGATGAAAAGACACAAATGGTTGTTGCCATGAAAGCTGGATTGGAAACAGCACTTAAGAAAGATCCTCTGAGTACGGTGCAGTTAAGGCAACTATGGAGACCTGGTAAAAATATTATATATATATATATATATATATATATATATATATATATATATATATATATATATATATATGAAAACTGAAAGTGTAGGTTTAGTTGCTTTATTTAAAAACACTAACAAAGGATTCTATAACTGTAACTCCTGGGTGCTATTCCATTTCAGCGGTGATGTGAGAGTGTATTAGTCATGGCTTTCTAGAGGACAGAGCTAACATAATACGTGTGTGTGTGTGTGTGTGTGTGTGTGTGTGTCTGAACAATCCCACAACAGCTCCCTGGTGAGAAGGCCGAGAACACGGTAGCCAGTCCAAAAGCCTCAAAACAAGGCTGTCCTGGTTTGCTTCCTGTCGCTGTGATTAAAACATTGGTCAAAAAAAGCAACTTGGGAAGGAGGGGGTTTATTTGCCTTACAATTCCCCATCTCAGTCCCTTTATGACGGAAGCCGAGGCAGCAGGTCAAGGCAGACACCTGGAGGCAGGAGCTGAAGCAGAGGCCGCGGAGGATCACGGCTCCTGGCTTGTTCTCCTGGCTTTTGCCAGCTTGCTTGTTTATACTCCAGGATCATCTTCCCAGGGCTGGCAGCCCTCACCGTGGGCTGGATCCTCCCGCATGAGTCAATCAAGGAAACGCTCCAAAGATACCTGTAGGCTGGTCTGATGGTAGGCTAGTCTGATGGAGGCATTGCCTCAACTGAGGGTCCCTCTGCCCAGATGACGCTAGCTTGCGTAAAGTTGTCAAAAGACTAATCAGCACAAAGGATGAATCAGTAATGGGATCCTAGTTCAAAGTTGAAGGTCCGGAAACTCCTGAGGGGAGTCTCTGATGGCATTAAAGGGCAGAAGAGGCAAGAGTCTTGCCGTTCATGTTCATGGATAATGGCTGCAGTTTACCGAGAATAGCTCGTGCTGGCTTCTTTCTTCCCACTTGGTTCCCACTTGGTTCCCACTGCCTAGATGGCGTCGCCCACATTTTAGACAAGTCCTCCCCACCTTAGTCAGTCTTCGATGGAGAAGGCCTCACAGGGACACATCCAGAGTGTCCTAAGCATTCGGTAATCTAATTTAAATACTCAGGACCAACCATGGCCAAGGAAGTGAGCCAGCCTCCGGTTAGGGAACCCACGCTTGGAGGCTCAGCAGCGGTAACGCATTCATTCCACGCAGCGCTGCCAAAACAAGACTCTGAAGGGGCGGCAGGCGTTTGTCGTGACTTCCCACCTTACCCCACTTCACACAGTTAAGCCACTGACTGTGGGGGTGTCTGCCGCAATTTGGCGCTCAATGGCAAGGAGCGAACATAGATAGCGTTTGCTTTTGTTAAGGGGGAAGACGCAGAGCCTGCTGGGCACAGTGCACACCTATAATCCCAACATAGGCAGGAGCATCACGAGTTCAAGGTCATCCCTGACTACATAGCAAGTTTGAACCAGCCTGGACTACATAATACCCTGTCCAAAAAATTTTTTTAAAAAAGGATAAATTAAACCAAGAAAAAAAACTGGAGGCTTTACTTGAAGAAACCAAAGCTTTTCTGTCTTTGCACCGGAAGTTCCAGAGTTGGGGAAATCTCTGGACTTCTCTGTTAAACCTACAGATCTGCCCCCCCCCCCCGCCTTCTTTCTCTGCCTCCCAGATGTCCCTGCCCTCTGTTCCCTCTGATTACAGACCAGCTTTCTGTGCCCCTGTGACACTTCCCCTATACTTTCCCCACTATCCACAAACCCATACTGGTTTGTTCCACAAACTCTCCTTTGGTCATCCCTGACCAGTGGCTGACCAGAGGGAGGGTGAGGGAGTACAGGGAGCTCCATGGACTCGGACTCTGCCAAGGCGTCCATAGTGGCACCAGGCCCTCAAGTACTCCCTCCTCTCCTCCACCCACTCGTCCATCCTATCCAGGTACACGAAGAGGAAGGGATCCAAGCCCTGGCCACATCCTGCTATAGCGACAGTGACTCTGCTTCCACGTATAGTAGGTGGTGTCACAAAGGAGGCCGTGGTCTGCTGCCCCTGTGATAGCTGGCTGTGATGACACAGAGGCCAGTGTCTGGCTGTGTCTTCTCCATCTTCCTTCTGAGCATCTTTCCAACAGGGAGAGGGTGTGCTGTGAGAACGCACCAGAGTGCGCGCCTCTCCCTGACTCCACACATGGAGGGAGCTCCTCTACCCTCAGGCGTTGGCATCCCTAGAGCATCTATGCTGGTGGAGACCTAGACCCAAGGAGGAGCTGTGAACAGGACAACCAGTGCTGTTGCCTGACGGCAGGGGCCCAAGACACGGGACGATGGCCGTGCTGGTGGAGGAGGCTTTTCACACAGCCCGCTGAAAGGCTTGCACGTGCACAACTGCACGACAGTGGCTTGGTCTCCATCCCCGGGGCCATTCCTTCTGGAGCTACATTTGATTTGAAGATCCCTGAGAGTCCGTGGTGGGCGTCTGCCTGGGAAGCTGAGCAGAAAGATGGGAGCATCTTGCTAGATGGAGGAGAGGGTCAGAATTGGGTCACATGCATTCTCTGTGCACGGCATTTGACGGGAGGTGTGTGCTACAGTGACGGGCGGAGAGACTGTCTCCAGGTAGGCAGGGGAAGGCCCAAGTAAGGAGGCCATGTTTGAGTGAGGCCTGCATAGAGCTATGGAGAATATTCATCCATGGAATACGGAGATTATCAGGAGAAGAGTCCTGAGTTGGGGATGGGCCTGGTCTATGGGAATATGGCTGGGGCAGGAGGAAGAAGCGAGGGCTGGGACTGTAGGTCATGTGCACCATGGTCCTTGAGGATGCCATCCTACCAGAGACATTTTCCTCCCTCACCTTGGTTCTTGCTGTCTTGAGAAGGACACCAAGCACTTGGCTTCCCAACATTCGTTGTAGTCAGATGGTCACCTCAGTACCTGGAGTCCTGTCACTGCCTCATCAATCAGAAGGATCCCATGAGCCTTTGCTCAGGAGGAGGTCCCGGGGGAAATTTAGTGCTGGGCTAAATTTCATGATCATTATGCATCTGTTTCTGGTTGCGTCTCAGCTGGGCTGCTGGTGACCAGTCTGGGCCCCAGGCAATGCATCCCAGCAATGGGCACCTGTGTTCCACAGGGTCAGAGAAGGCAGGCTGCCCTGTAACCTCATCTGGGAATAATATGGGATCTGCCATTTGAGCCTGGCAGATGGACTGGGCACGGGGACGGTGGGGACATCAGCATCTGTCCACGATCCAGCCCTAAATGCGGATCTGTACCCAGGCCAAGTCAATCCCACTAATCCATTTCAAAAGAAGAGAATCGAATTTGCGAGACAGTAATAGAGCAGTAATTGAAATTGTAATTCCATGAAATCCCATTACTTACGTTGAGGCTGGAGACGCGGGGTCTGGTTTCCTGGGCTGCATTTCGGGTTCCTGAAGAGAAGCTTTGCTGTCCCCACAGGCTGTGGCCTCCTGATAGGAGATGCGTCTCAGAAGAGCAGGCTCGTGGGCAGGGTCCCAGAGGCTCCTGGCTGCCCCAGAGCACTGCAGTCTCCCCACAACCTTGCCTGTTTGCACCCAGACTACCACCACCAAGTCCCAATCCCTGAGCCAACACAGAGCGTCACTACGTAGCTTCTGCAACCCTCCGAGGACCTTGGGGATGTTTAACATAGAGGTTCGGGCGCAGGGCCACCCGAGATGTGGTATTAAGTCACTTCCACATTAGCTCACTGGAGATGGTACCCTTAACACCAACCTCGTTCCCACCCAGTCCCGGGTAACAGCAATTCATTGGTGAATTAGACCATCGCACAGCTTAGTCTATAAATAGATCTACTCACAGCCTGGAGCAGAGAGAATGTCCTTGACATGGATGAAGAGATCACGTCCTTGGCTTTAAGACAAAGATGTTGTCCTCAGAGGGCAGTCACTTCCCTGGAGCACAGGAACAAAATCAGGATCCTAGGAGAATCCCATCCTAGGAGAATGACACACCCCTGACCCTCTTCTCCTGAGTGAAGGAAGGGAAGAGAGAATAGACAACCAGCTTCAGGCAAAGTTTCTGCTCAGGGACTTGTACGGACTCCATATTAATACGTTAGTGATGGAAGGCACGCAGAGGGAGACGGAGGAGGGGTTTCCAGTAGGTTTCAGGAGCAGAGTCCTCACTGTGTGCTGGACGCCGCCCAGCTATGCTACCAACCAGGGATGTGGTAGTCACGGTAACTCCACGGCAGAGGTGTAAAGGTCAGCCTCACTCTGCAGAGGTGCGGGCTAGGCTCAGCAGTGATAAGAGGCAGAACCCTCATTCATGTGCTTCACCGTGCCTGATGCCGGAGCTCCTGCCTCACGGAGCCTGGGCCTCACCTTGGTTTGGGCCAATGAGCAGTGAGCTTGTGTTCAGACACGGGGGGGGTGCTTGCTGAGTACAGGGTCCGTCCTGTGTTATCTTAGAGTAATGATGAGAATGGAATCCAAGAGAAGACAGGGGCCTATAAGGTAGATATCATCTCTACCTCTTGTGAGGAATAGGAAGATGAAGAGAATCCTCCCTTCATTGTACCCAGGTCTTAAACCCAGCTGTCTGTCACCACGGTCCGCATGGTCAAGCACTGGCTCTGCCGATATCTGCCTGCTCTCCCTGGCCCGCCTCAGCTCCTCATTCCTGGAGATGTCTCTTCGCTTTGCCTGTCCCAGAATGCCATCCCCCAGGCCAGTGTCAGGTAAGCTTGACATCCCCAACATCAAGTCCACCTCTGTGTGACACCTGGCTGGGCCCTCAACACTGTTATTGTCCCTTACTGCCACTGACCCTACATAGTGCCTCATGTCCCAGAAGCCTCTCCTTCATTCTCAGGGATGACCCACCTGTGGTAATAGCGTCTTTGTCATCTGAAATACCTGGTCACTCACATCCTCGCATCACAGCGCACAGTTACCTGGTGACCGTGACATCATCCCGCCATCACACGCTCCTGCTACTCCTTGCTAAAGTCCCAGTCCTGACTGTGAGCTGGGCTGCCACGTGCGCAGCTGGGGGATACCGACTTTGACTGAAGCAAATTGGAGCAGAGTGAGCTTGTCCTCCCTGAGGCCCGGCCGACACCAGCTCAGCCCAGTTGACACCCGCTACCAAAGGACTCGCTCTCGATTTGATCTCCGCTTTGCCACTTTGTCTTTCCTCATAGCCGATCTGTCCTCTGAAGCTGCAGTTTTCCCGCTGACAGGAGGCAGGACACGGAAGTCAGAACAGCTTGTTTAAGTTGGCCCAGGCTTCTGTAGTGACAGCTGAGAGAGAGAAGCCGTTCTCCTGGGAGTCATGGCCCAGCCGAGGGCATTCCGGCAGGAATGACAGGCTAGCCCTGGTGGAGGACCACATGGAGTCTCCCCTGACCAGTGTGAGGAACCAAGTTCACAGTGCTGGCCTTGAGCTAGCTGTGCCCATGGGAACTCTGATTAAAGGACCTGCTCACTGGTTCCTACCCTGAGTCAGGTTGTCTTGGCTCAGTTTGGAGATGAAGAAACTGAGTCATATGACAGCCACACCCTCCTCCCTCTCGCTTTTACTGAGCGTCCCTTATACATGTCATCAATTTCTCTGAGAAAGTGGAGTCATTTTTTACAGAGGTTTCACTTAAATTGTCTCTAATTTAAAACCCCTAGATATTCATGCATTAATCAGATACAAAGACAGTGTACTTAGTTACTGTGAAATTAAAGTGAAATCACTTAGGTGGACTAGGAAAATTAAAAGCTGGCCCATTTGTTATAAATATACATATATATATGCACACACAAATGTTTTATATATACACAAATATATATATAAAACAAATGTTTTATATATCAAATCTCTTATATATATAAAACAAATGTTATATATGTAACACATTATATATATAAAACATATATATATAGATAACTGTGTCTATATGCTTACATCTCTCCTTCTCCCTCTCTCTGTCTCTCTGTCTCTCTGTCTCTGTGTGGTGTGTGGTGTGTTTTGAGACAGGGTTTCACTGTGCATCCCTGCATGGCCCAGGAACTCACTATGTAGACCACACTGGCTTTGAACTCACAGAGACACACCTGCCTCCGTCTCTAATCAAAGGTGTGTGCCTCCACAAGGCAGCTTCACTAGTAACATTTTGACCACACTATTTCTAGTGTTATTTTCAATGCAAATCATGTCACTTTTCACCAAACAAACGACAGACGAGCACAGAACAGTTCCTAGGCACTGTTGTGATGTCTGTGTGAGGTTTGCAACCACAGACACCATTTTAACGGGATGCGTCTTTTCATCGCTTGTTTCCCATGACGGGGAATGCTCGATAAGGCCAGAGGCTCCCAACCCGTGCTCCCTGGTTGTCAGTGGGCGAGTCCTCATGTTTCTCTCTGCGTCTGTAGACTGTGCTCTCCCTCACCTCCCCAGGATTCCCTTCTCACATAGCCCAGTGTATAAATTGTCCCACTCACTCCCCTGTCACCTTCCTGAGGGCTTCGCTATGGTAAACTTTAAGGAACCAGGACAGCCTCACTGTCACTTACAATCATCAACCTTCCAGATTCTCATATAGCCAATGAGGCACTGGGTGTCCCAGGCCCCATGGAGACACAGCAAATGGGAGACAACTGATGCCCAGTGTGCATGCTCAGGAGCTGGTCTTCATCCTGGTGAATCAAAACAAACCCTTCTGTCTTAGTCATGGTTTCCATTACTGTTAAAAGAGACACCATGACCAAGGCAACTCTTAGAAAGGCAAACATTTAATTTGGGCTGGCTTACAGTGGTTCAGTCCATTATCATCATGACGGGAAGCATGGCATCATGTAGACCGACAGTACTGGAGGAGACAAGAGTTCTACATCTTGATCTAAAGGAAGCCAGGAGGAGGTTCTTTTTCCACATTGGGCAGAGCTTGAGCATAAAGACCGTGATGTACTTCCTCCAACAAGGCCACACCCACTCCAATAAGGCCACACCTCCATTAAGGCCACACCTCCTAATAGCGCCACTTCCTATGGGCTAAACATTTAAAACATGAGTCTATGGGGGCCATACCTATTCAAACCACCACACCTTCCTTCTTTAATACCTGTTTCTCCTTGGTATTTTGTCACAGCAACAGAAAGGTAACTAGTATAGCTAGCCGCCTTCCCTAAGCAGGTCTGAACATGGCCAGAGCAAAGAGTAGATGACACTGTGTCCAAAGACTGTGGTACTGCTTGTGTGCCTGTTCTCCTCCCTGGGGAGGAGGGTGAGTCTCCACTGATAACTGGATTGACTGAACCTTTGTCCTGCAAAATGTTAGAGGAAATGGTGGTCTAGCCTCAGGACTCAGGATGCTTTTTTTTTTTTTAAACATTGTCTTTCTCACTACCTCAGGAAGGTGGCAAGCCGTGACATTCTAGCCATGTATGTGACCGTGGATGGAACCCACCAGGAACCCGCCTTTCCGCTACAGAGCACTGAAACTGGGAACAGTTTGTTACACGGCAAGAACGCATGTGTCCTGACCGACTTCTGTCCACACACAGCACCAATTTCCTCAGTCGGATTGTGGCCTTCAGTGTCAGAGCCACAGAGGGCCACCACCCAACGCCTGCCGACCTAAGGTATCTACCCTGCTCGTCCTGCCTAACGTACCTCACCTGGAATACCAATCCCCCTCCCCCTTCACGATCCTGTGTTCCTGTCCTTACCCACCAGGGGTTATAATCTGAGACCAGCCAGCATGGCCCCTGGATATGTATGTGCGCTTATTGGCTCAGTCTCCTGTTAATTCCTTGGCTACTTCTGCTTGTGTCTGGGGCTATGAGGTTCCAGTCGATAATTGGGGCTGGCAATGATGTGCACCTGCCCTGAGCTATGCGCTAGGCTGAGCAGAGTCGTGACTGGGAGATGTATTTCTATTCTGGACAAAGGAGCCAGAGGACAGAGCTTGCCTGAGGCATTCCAGAGATAGAGGGGAAAAAAGGGAAAAAAAAAAAAAACCTGCTTTGTCCTTCAAATTCTGTTTTCCTCCAATTGAAATGTTCACACTCAGCCTGCCACAATGATTCCTGGCCAGAAAGGTCAAGGCTCTAGCTTTGCCCTGTGAGCTGCAAACACATGGGCCCAGCAGCTCTAGGGAGCTGAGTCTGCTCAGTCACCCCGCGCCCCTTTGGTCTGAGTGTTGGCAGATGACAGAAGATGACTCAGCAGGCGAGGGCCCTAGGGTTGGAGGGCGAATCGAACCTTTTCCTCTCTAGCCCCTCTACCCTTTTCTCTCTGGCTGCCCTGAGGAGGCTCTCCGGTGTGGAGCAGGATGAAGATCATGTGTCTGTCGTAGACTCCTGTAGTACCAAAGTCACCTGGGCTCACTTTTCATCCTCCTTGGTCCTCAGAAGCCAGAGAAACACAAGAGATTGGGGATGACTGGACAATGCTATCTTCGCCTTTCAGGGCCAGCCAGCCACAGACTACCCCATCCCTCCCATCACTGTTAAGGGGGACACTTGTGCTGGTTGACCCCTGCTCTTTGGAGTTCTATCTGATGCTTTGGGGGTGCTGGGATTTGGAGATGAGCCAGAAAGTTTGTGGTTTGAAGACCTGGCCCGTGTGGTAGATCTAGTTCTTGAGAGGTCATGGGGTCACAGAGACTCGGACCTGATCAGCCGACTGATCCAAAGGTGGATTCATATCTGTCCTTCTTTTGGACCTAGGAGTCTACTGGGGGACACGGTCACTGGGGTATGCTCTGGAAGGGGACAGCTTGTCTCTGACCTATCTGACCTTGTTTCTCCGCTTCACAGCTGTCATGAGATGAGCAAGGTCCCCCATCACATCCTTCCACCATGATACTTCCTCACTACGGCCCCAAAGCCGTGAGCCAGCCCACCTCGTACTGAAGACCGACAGACGCTGTGAGCCGAAACCACCCATCCTCCCTGGGAAGGGTCCTTCTCAGATGTTGGTGATGTCAGCAGCAAACTGGCTGATGCAGATTATGCTCCTTTCCCACAATCTTATGCGATCCCTCTTAGGACATTCCTGAGCCCAGATTCTACCCGTCTCTAGGTCCAGGAGATGCTGGAGAAGTGATGGGGGCCTGGCTAATCAAAGCTCACCCTATGGATTCTGAGAGTCCAGGCCAGGAAGACCAGATGGCTGGTAGATCGTCAACTGGGCCTGCACAAAGGCTTCTGGGCTATCACGTACAGCCCTGCCTCTGCTCTTGGGTCCTTGCCTCCAGCCACCAGAGGTCTTCAGATCCTGTCAGCTCAGGTTGCAATAGTGTCAGTTTCTCTTCTAAGTTGGCCGAGGCTGGCCCCAGGTGTCACCGCTATACCTCCAAACCAAGGGCACAGTTTGGGAGAGCACAGCTGTAGTCTATCCTGGGGACATGCTGGGGGCTGGAGAAGAGAAGGGAGGCTGTTTGGGGCTGACGGCTGAAAAGATGGCTGCTGCTGAGGGGAGCCCTGGCTCTGGTGGGCTGCTTTGAGGGCTGACTCTGTTTATTTAAATTAACTGAACCATAAATCATGTCTGTCACATCCCAGTCCCATAAGTCCTATAGACATCTGCTGGCTTCTCTGGTAGAATTGCTCTGGGCATCGGAAGATAGTCCCCACGCAGTTAGCTGGTACGACAACTTTACATCACCTGTGTTTTTTATTCTCAGATCCCAGGTTTCTGTAATGGCCCTGGGACAGTTTGGTGCCTCAGCAGTCATGGGAGGAGGGCGAGATCAATAGCAGGATGAAGGACCCTTTTAACACGTGCGTTTAATTTATTACACTTTAAGCGAGTTAATGTCTCCACCTCTCTTCTAGATTACAGTGGTTAATTCAGGTCTTTGCCTGGACTGCTGGTACTCAGCCTATTTCTCTGTTTTATTTTTAAACATGGATGTTAACATTAGTGCTTGAGGGGGTCCTGTGGTGCCACCTTAGCACACCATCCTCTTAGGGTAACTGGCTACACTTCAATGTCACTTCTTTTTTTTTTTTTTTTTCCTTTTTTCGGAGCTGGGGATCGAACCCAGGGTCAATGTCACTTCTTAAAAATCTGTCCCTCAGGCTGGAGAGATGGCTCAGCGGTTAAGAGCACCGGCTGCTCTTCCAGGGGTCCTGAGTTCAAATCCCAGCAACCACATGGTGGCTCACAACCATCTATAATGAGATCTGATGCCTTCTTCTGGTGTGTTTGAAGACAGTGACATATATAATTAATAAATAAATCTTTAAAAAAATCTGTCTCTCTTCTGTGGATGGCTGGCGGTGAGGGGCCTTGGGGTGAATTTCCCACACTCTAGATCTTTAATCATCCTGAAGTTCCCTCTCAACATCCCTGAGAGCATCACCCACTCTCAATTTCTGTTTCTGCTGCCCATCTGACCCATGGATCTTCCTCGAGGTTTACCTATAGCCACACTGCCAGAGTCTGTGTCTTCTTAGGCCTCTGGGAAGTCTGGCCGTTCCTTGTGTGCTGGGTGGCCCTGCTGGCTTCAGAGAGTGTCTCTTCTCCTCTCTCCTCAGTCCTATATGTCTTCTGCAAGACTCTGGGAAGATAGCCTGAACTACATGAATTGTGACCCTGAGGACAATGTAAGGCAGATCCTTCTTGTCTTAGCTGTGCAACTCTGTGGCTTGGGGTAGAGCCTTTGGCGGCTCTGGTTATAGCATGGGTTAGGACACTAAGCCCTGAGGTGGCCTCTAGCATGTCCCTGGCTCCTCCTGGCTCCCCAGGGAGGGTCCAGGAGGCACTGTTTTCAGTTGTGTCCTGGTAAGGTGCATGCTGGGGGCTGCAGGCTCCTAGAGTTCTCCCTGGGTAATTCATCCATCCAGAGCCATAGGCAGCATAGTTACTCAGGACAGTCCTCAGAGGAGTGGCCTGACCAGCCTGGAAAGGGAGGTATATGCAAACAAGGACCTTTCCAGTCACAACAGTCCTGACCTCTGAGCAGCCTGAGGTCAGAGGCTCATGCTCCTGAGCCTCCCCATAGTGACAGACCATGAGGCAAGCTACAAGGCACAGACCCAACGCTGTCTGTCTTGCCATGGTATGAGGACTTGGAAGCAGTGGCCACAGGGTCAGGCATCAGCCTAGCTCCACATAGGCTGCTGAGGGAGCCACCCTAGTGTTATTTCTGAAGGGTAGTATCTACTTACCCCGCCATCCTCCCTGTCAGCCAAGCGCCATCCTCCCTGTCAGCCAAGCGCCACCCTGACCATGGTACCCGCTAAAAGAAACGCAGGTGTAGACATTGAATTTGTGAGAGACAGACACTTGCAGCTGCACCTGGTTCCAAGGAACCCAGGGTACTTCATATCATGGTACTGATGGATGTCTCAGAAGAAATGCCCTTCTTGCCAGGAACCCACGTAATCAGTGAAGTGAAGCTCTCCGTTCTGTAACAGGCACCCACATCGTGGTACAGTTCCAACATAGACAACAGGAAGACTTGGTTGCCCAAGGCGCCCTGAGAAGTACGTGACAGAGTGTGAGCAGAGCCACAGCTAAAGCCCAAAACTACCATCCAGTCTATCTTCCTGCTAAGATATCCAGGCTTTATTTCCCAGCCTGCCTTGCAGCTAGCTAGTCATGTGACTTAAGTGCCCTGTGGATAATGCAGAATGGAATGGGTGCCTTACTGAAGGTGGTAGCCTTTCCTGTAGCACCACTGGCTGGGCCCTTACTGTCCTAAGGAAACCTCCATGGCTGGTGTAGCTATCGGTCTAGGGGTGAGGGAGTCACAGGGCTGCCTGTCTTCTTCACACTAGTGTCACTGAATCCTGGCGTCCCGATGTCACTGCAGCTTTGATGGTCCATCTAGAGGAGGGTGGAGAAGAGAAGGAAGAGATGTGGGCCTGAGAACTTGGTGGGGACACGGATGACCAATGGCCTGTAGTAGGAAGTGAGTAGCTGGTTGATGACCCCTCACAGCTCTGGAAGATCAACTGGAGCCCTCAGAGGTCAGGTCTCCTTCAGAAAAGGGAAGCTTTGTCCCCTCACAGAGGAGGAGCCGTTAGACCTGTGGCTTCTGCTTCCTCCAAGGGTCTTGTGCTGAGTGGTGGCCACAGGCCCTCCTGTCCTGTGTCCTTGTCTTTTTCCCATGTTCGGGGAGCTGCTGACTGGAGGTGTTGGTACTTGCTGTCAAGATATCACCACTGTAGCCCTGGCAGAGAGGTGCAGTCAGCCTGACTGACTAAGTAGTAAACCCGGGAAGGCCCCGAGGACACCAGGACTGAGCAAGTCCCCTCTCTTAATCAGCTGGTGAATGGACATTGTCTTAGTCAGGGTTTCTATTGCTATGAAGAGACACCATGACCACGGCAACTCTTATAAAGGAAAATATTTAGTTGGGGCTGGCTTACAGTTTGAGAGGTTCAGTCCATTATCATCATGGTTGGGAAGCATGGTGGCACGCAGGAAGACACGGTGCTGGAGAAGGAGCTGAGAGTTCTACATCTGGACTAAACCGGTAGGCAGCAGGAAGTGACTGAGACACGCTGACCAAACTTGAGCTTCTTAGACCTCAAAGACCAACCCCCATGGCCCACTTCCTCCAACAAGACCACACCTACTCCAACAAGACCACACCCACTCCAACAAGACCACACCTACTCCAACAAGGCCACACCTCCTAATAGTGTCACCTCCTGTGTATAATCAAGCATTCAAATATGAGAAACTGAGGGGGCCATTTCTATTCAAACCACCATAGACACCACGCTGTGGCAGTTGTCCTGGCTTGGTCTCCCTAGGAAACCCTAAGCTGAGAGTGTGGGTTTTGAGGTTGAGGGCTCCATCCTGAGTCTTCCCAAGTGTCTCCTGGAGGGAAGATTGTCTAGGCTGAGAAAGGGCAAGGACCCAGAGCTGGCTCCTTTGTGAAGCTGAACCTGAGCCTGCCTAAACCTAGAAAGCTAAGTTGGGCTGAACCTGGCGAGTGAACGCTTGGATGGCAGACTTCCTTGATGTCAAGTCCTTACCATCCTCAACCCTGGACATGGGAGCCGCTTTTCCTTATTTTGTATAAATGCATCCACTTTAGATGTTGAACTAAGATCAGCACTCATGCACAGAGTATATCATTTATTAATTCCAAGGAATTCAGATGAAACGGAAGAAATGTGCTAAGGCAGAGGGGCGTGGATCTTCATTGGGGGAGTTTGCAGCTAGCGCTTAAGAGCTGCTGTTGGTACTCCCGACCAGCAGGAGGCGCTGTCCCAACCTTGAAGTTCAAAGAGTGCACTTAACTAGGCTCTAGGTCTGAGAGACATTCCCAGATAAATCTGGGGGCAGCTGTCCCTTGTCTCTGCAGCCGGGAAATCAATCCCTTTGGGCTCCGATCCTTTCTTTCACTCTCCTGTATCTCTTCACTGGGAGGGAAAGTGTCGGAAGAACCTTCCAGAACCTCTCTTAGCCCATGCTCTAGAGCTCTCCACGGCCAAGGGCTGGAAGGTCTGGCTAGAGTGGTTCAGGACCAGGAAACCTCAGGACGGAAGGCAGAGGGGACTGTCAAGTGTGGACATCCCTCTTTGTCTTGGGCATCTATATGTTGCTTACGACATGTCCCATGTTAGAGGAGTAAACTTACTGGCAAAGATTCAATCGGATTGGTCATGGTTTGACACTTTTAGGGACTCGTAGGGGGTTTGAGATAGTCTTGTTCTGCTGAAAGACCCCCGGAGAGGACCTTTCCCTCAGGAGGAGTCCCAAGCGCCCAATGACCGAGCCGAGTCCACTCGGATGCAATCAGCAAGAGGGTTTATTGGAAAACACAGGTACCTGCGGGCACACAGTCTCTTCGGAGGACTTGCGCACCCAGCAGCTCCAGCATGGGGCTTTTATAGGGATTGGGGAAGCAGAAGCGGGCGTACAGAAGCAGATGCATAGTTACGGGGATTGGTGGATTCAAACGAGGCACATAGACATGTTCACATATGATTGGCTATTTCACATGATGAGGTAATAAGGTATAGCTACACACATTGGCAGGTTTGGGGCGTCCTGGATGTCGGGGGCTGGGGGCTTATCTCTTCCTGCCAGGTGGCCTGTGAGTCAGGTCCGGTACTCCTGGTCTGTTCTGCATTCCTTTCCTTTTATGGTCTGTTAGTTCTAGTGGCAGGGCGGGGCTGCCTGGACTTGCTTTTCACAGTGTTTAGTCCTGAGTTGAAACATACTCTTTTAACTTCATATTTTTAAACCTTAAATCTGTATAATTTTCCTTTCATTCCCCTCTTCTTCTACTAAGTAATTCTAATCTTAGAATTTTGATATCAAGTCTCGTATTTGGTCTCACCAGTTGTCCTAACTGACTGGTACTGTTGTCTCAGAACCATCAACCGCACAGCACTCACTCGATTTGTAACAAAAGCAATTAACCTGTTTGTCACGCAGGGTCCAAAAACTAAAATCAAGAAAATTATTAGTAATGGCCCAGCCATATAGCAGAGAGTAGGGTAGTCATCCAGGGAGACCGAGTGAACCAAGACTCAAACCAACCTTGTTGAGCGTCTCTATCTTTTTGTAGGAGTCAAACCTATTAACTAGTTTCTCTAACACACATGGACCTATAATCAGAAGCAGAAACAAAACTAAGAAGGATCCCATAAGGGAAAATACCAGAGTAGTCATCCAAGGAGATCTACTAAACCAGCTCTCAAACCATCCCTGATGCGCTTCTCTGTCTGCCTTTTGTCTAACCTTTCTCTAAGTTTATTCATGGAGTCTTTAATTACTCCTGAATGGCAGTTCTGAATTCTCTATAAGCCTTGCATTGCAACAGCAGATGTCCTTGTGCTGCCCTTGCAGCACCTAGATAGCCTTAGCCCTAAGTAATTCTCAACTCCTTTTTTTTTGTGTCTTACTAAGTCTTTAGCATCAGGATTCCAATCTGGACACTATCTAAACCTACACACCAAGGTCATGACTAGCTTTTAGAACTTCTAAACTTATACAGATTGTGATCCCTGAGGCACAGTCCCAAGAAGTGTTAGGAGTACTAACATATGCAATGTTACATCATTTGTAATAGAAATCAAGCCTATCCCCACACCTATCTTGATAAAACCCAGGGCAAACATGAAATTAAGTCTAGGGAGCTTTTTGAAGATCTGAGTTTCCCTCTAGGTCCCAGCTCTCAGCCCCAACAGCTAGTACACGGCTGGTGAGGGTTGAGAGTTGATGGCTGTCAGGGTGGTCAGCAGAACCAGGTACGGTCCTTTCCAGTGAGTATCTGGGTTCGGTGCCATCGTATGTAGCCGAGTCTCCGACCTGGAACTGGTGAGATGTCTCAGGGGTCCCCAGGGCATAGGCTGCTGCCAGCTCTGAGCAGATTTCTTTCTGTATCACCTGTAGGTCTTTTAGCCTGGCACACAAATCATTATTACTATGGCACTATGACATGTTGGTTCAGTAACATCATCTAATACAGTCAGGGGGGCTGAGGCCCCATTTAAGATCTCAAAGGGGGTAAGGCTGAATCTGGAAGAGGTATTTCTTGCTCTGAAGAGAGCAAGAAGGAAGGAGTGTCACCCAGTCTGCGCCAGTCTCCATGGTTAATTTGGTCAGGGTCTCTTTTAGAGTTCTATTTATTTACTCTACCTGTCCTGAACTTTGAGGTCTGTAGATACAATGTAATTTCCAATCGACCTCTAAATACTTGGCCACACCCTGGCTTACCTTGGCAACGAAAGTAGGGCCGTTGTCTGACCAGATTACCTTGGGCATTCCAAGTCGGAGGAAGATTTCTTCCAGTATCTTCTTGATGATTGCAGAGGCCATCTCTCGTTTGGTGAGGAAAGCTTCTATCTATTCCTGAAAAAGTATCTACAAGCACTAGGAGATACTTGTGATTATATTTTTCTGGTTTTATCTCAGTGAAGTTCACTTCGACTTTTCACCAAACTCTCTAGGTCTCTTTGCCCTGTTTGCTTGCTAAGCATTCACTTATTGACATACCTTATACTTTCTACTGCCTCTCTGGCTAAAATCTTAAAGTCTATTACATACACTTAACTACTTGGACAAACTTTTTATCTCCTAAATGAGTCCATTTCTGTATTTGGCAAAGTGAGTCTTTTCTTTGTTCTCTGGGGGAGTATAGCTTTCCCCTCAAGTGTGCCATTGTCCTTTATCTTTTAAGCAATTTGGGCCTTTTCTAAGTGAGGCCATCCCTTAGTCTGATCCTAGTTCTCAGTGGCTGTCTCTTGCAGGCCTGCAACCAGGATAGGCTCCTGCATAGCCATTTCCCGAGCCACTTTATCTGCTTTGTTACTGCCCAATGCCACTGAATCTCTTCCCTCCTGATATCCTGAGCAATGAATAGTACTCACAGTTGTTGGCTTCACCAGGGCATCCAAGAGATGGCAAAGGCATCTGCGGCACTGATGTACTGGGGGGTTGAGGTTCAGCCATCCTAGATGACATTGTGTTGTCCACCATGGCAGCACCCACTTATCTCTGACCTTCATGAAGAGAACTGTTCCCGTCTGTGGACAAGGTAGCCTCGGCTTTCAGCAGGGGTCAATCAGCCAGTCGCAGAGGTCTTTCCTCCACCCATGGGCTTCTGCCAGTGCTTGACACTCGTGCTGTGGTGGCTCCAGGTCGGATTGGGCAGCAAGGTGACCAGATTGCCCCCAACAGGTGGAGAATCTAGTCCATGGCAGCTGACCAGTGGTCCCATCTTTTGGGACACTCTATTCAAAGGCAAACATCAGCCAGTCTATCACAGTTTAAGTCCTGGATTGGGTGATAATTGTTAGTGCCCGGCTGGCAGGAGTGATATGTTCCAAGTAGAACAGCGCTAAGCCATTCATCTCCCAGCATCAGGTACTGGTGCACTGAGACAGGTCTTAAGCTCCGCATACACAGTCTGTAGATATGCATACACATGGCCTCACCCAACCATTTCAGCCCACGCAAGCCATTTTGGGGAGCAATTTTCTCATGAGCAAGGGATGGGGGCAGTCAGGGATGACTATGAACTAATGGGTTACCCGGCCCACGCCAAGGTCCACTGTTCTTCGGGCAGTCCATAAGTATTGTTTGTTGCCAGTAGGCCCCTGTACCCAAGGTCTTTGGCCCACTGGAGCATAGGAGCACAGAGCATTGGGTCCCTGTATCCATAAAACAACTGGGCAGGCTTCCCTCCTATCTCTGCACATAGCCAGCACTCCAGGACCGAGAGGCTCTCCAGTGTCCCCTCTTGTTCTTTCTGGGGCAGTCCCTGACCCAGTGTCTTTTTTTTATTTTTTTTATTTTTTTTTTTTTTTGCATTAGGCACACTGATCTTTAGCCAGGAATTCTCTTCTGTTGCCAGGTACTGTCTTCCTAGGTTCCCTAACTACTGTGGCCAGTATATGTTCCTCTCTTGTCTTTTATCTCTCTTTAGCTCTCTAGCTTCCTCTTCTTTTTGTCTCTTTTCTTCCCTAGCTTTCTGCTCTTTTTACCTTCTTTTCTCTTTCTCTTTATTTAACCTTACTTTCTCTGTAACTTATACTAACTCTCAGCAACTTAGCTTAACCCTTCAAATTTCTGTAACTTTCTCTTCATACCCTTTCCTTATCTTAGCCAGATTGGTGGGGCATTTTCCAGCCCCTAGGAGACCCACCCTTGGAGCCTGGGGGCAGACCTGGAGCACTCCCTACCTTCAGGCGCATTGAAGTCAACAGTCAGGAGCCTTCCATCCATGTCTGGAACATTCTTTCTGGCCTCTAGCAGGATTCTGTCTTTCCTCAGTGGTAAAGAAGATCTGTAACAGTTACTAACAAGCATCTCACGTGGGATGGTGAGAAAACAAGAAGGGAATCTAGAGGAGAGAGGTCCACTGAAGAGGACAAATAGCATTTAGTCACACAGCTAAACCAGGAGGCCTTTTTTTGGACAAAAAGGCCACTTATATTTATAAGCACAAGCTTTGTCTATGAAACAGAAAGGCGAACAGAGAGGCAGCCTAGCTGTTACTGGCTGTCTCTCTGGGCTTAGATTTTCCCTTAAGGAGTACCTACCTCCCTTCAGTGTCAGCTTGGTGGCTTTGCCTCTCAAGAGAACCAGCCTCCAAATGACACTAGGCTTCTAGTAACAACTAATAACAAAAGGATGGAGAGATGGTTAGAACCTGGGTGCTAGATACTAAGCAGCTGACAAAAGAATTGTAACCAGTTCACCTGGGGCTTTCAGGACTTTAGTAATAGCCCTTTACCAAACTGTCTCAGTGGGCTATAGGCCCATGGAAAAGAAAACATTAATCCTGACTGGCAAAACAAAGTTCTTCACAGTTGTAGATACTTTGAAACTATTTTAGGGGCTCTTTTTGTCCCCCAACCTGGGGCATTTTAACCATAGGGGCAGGAACTGGCTGCTGTGGGGATAGGACCAAAGGCACTCTCCATGTTAATGATGATCAGCGAGAAAAGTAATTTAATGTTGGAGACTGACTCCTCCCTTGGTATAAGGACAGCAGATAAGGCAGGCTTCCTTAAAGAACTTCTCTTAATGAGCGCTCTCCTTCTGTGAGCAAATGTCAGAAATTCCTTTCTTGTTTTCCTTATAGTCCTCTCCCACCTCGCTCTCAGCCTTTTTAGATAGTTCTTCCCTTAGCATTTCTAACACCGCCTGTCCCTTTTTTATAGCCTGTTGACAGCATTTCTGATCTTTTAGGCAGCTACACACTAAGTGCTATACCGGCTGAAACTCCGCCTTTAAGATTCCTTACTCCCAAGGAAAATTTAAATCTTTCCCAGTTCATCACAGCTGGCTGCGAGCACAAGCACAGATAAAACACTATGTTTTTGTTTTGTTTTTCTTTCCTTTTTTCAGAGCTGGGGACCGAACCCAGGGCCTTGCGCTTGCTAGGCAAGAGCTCTACCACTGAGCTAAATCCCCAACCCCCAAAACACTATGTTTTAAAAATTAACTTTGGCTATCAACCAACACACCGCCACTAGAGCGGGGTCTACAAAATTAAGTTTCTTACTCACTAAGCGTTAAGGGGACCAAGAAAAACTCTTCGACGAACAAAGCAAACAGTTTCATGATTTCAAACACAGTCGTCGGTCCAAGATTTTAAACACAGTCGTCAGTCCAAATTCAAACACGAAACAAAAGTCAAAAAGACACTAACAGACACAACACGTCCAGAAAACCACAGTCAGGTCACAAAGAAGACAAACAATTCCAACAGTCAAACAAGTAACAAGCAGACGCGCCGCGCGGCTTCAGTAGCAAACTGAAACCAAAAATTCAGACGGAGTCAGCGAGGGTCTTGGATCCTCTACTCCAATAAAATTCAGACGGAGTCATCAAGGGTACGGATCCCTCCGAAAACGGACGGAGGTGCCACGGATCCGGATCTCCCTCTCCTCCAACCACCCTTGGAACGTCTTCCAGGGCTGCGGGGGAGAAGTCCGAGCTCGTCAGCTCCTTCTCTGGCCCGCCCAGATAGTCCCCAGATCTGAGCCTATTGATCGATCGTTCACAGGACAAGACACAACAGACAAGACAAACGCCGTCCGGCTTACCTCCCGGTGGGTGGTCGGTGATCTCTGGGCGGAGGGTCTCCAAATCCCGGACGAGCCCCCATAATGAAAGACCCCCGGAGAGGACCTTTCCCTCAGGAGGAGTCCCAAGCGCCCAATGACCGAGCCGAGTCCACTCGGATGCAATCAGCAAGAGGGTTTATTGGAAAACACAGGTACCTGCGGGCACACAGTCTCTTCGGAGGACTTGCGCACTCAGCAGCTCCAGCATGGGGCTTTTATAGGGATTGGGGAAGCAGAAGCGGGCGTACAGAAGCAGATGCATAGTTACGGGGATTGGTGGATTCAAACGAGGCACATAGACATGTTCACATATGATTGGCTATTTCACATGATGAGGTAATAAGGTATAGCTACACACATTGGCAGGTTTGGGGCGTCCTGGATGTCGGGGGCTGGGGGCTTATCTCTTCCTGCCAGGTGGCCTGTGAGTCAGGTCCGGTACTCCTGGTCTGTTCTGCATTCCTTTCCTTTTATGGTCTGTTAGTTCTAGTGGCAGGGCGGGGCTGCCTGGACTTGCTTTTCACAGTGTTTAGTCCTGAGTTGAAACATACTCTTTTAACTTCATATTTTTAAACCTTAAATCTGTATAATTTTCCTTTCACTGCAGTCTATGCTTGTTTCAAACTCATAGCAATCCTCCTGTCTCCGCCTCTCTGAGTGCTGGGATGACAGGTGCAGCCTCCAAGCCGGATGGGATATGATTTCCCTCTGAGTCGTTGTTTATGTGACTTCCAGTCCTTTCTGCCTGTCCGTGGTTCTGAGTCCCCTTCCAAACCCCATGTCCGATAGCAGTGAACATGTATAACTTATGCAATTAGGCAGATAGGAAGCTTTCAGACATTGGCCCTGCTTCCTGGCTGCTGCTGCCTCCCTGGGTAGTCTCACAGTCTCTTTCCTCAGTAAAAACGCACACTGTTAGCTCTGGTGAGCATTGCAGGGGTTTGAGGAGACAGTGATTGCCTAAAGCGGGAGGGAAGCTGGCCAGTGTGTTCTGGGTTAGGGAGCAGCATGGCACTGAACTGTGCGGGGGCGCGCGCACGCGCGCCCCTCCCCCTCTTGTTTACCTGGTGGAAAAGACGCCAGCGGGGGGCAAAAAATAAGCTCAGGGCAAATAACCCTGGATGATTTATGATTTGTGTATGCCTTCGGCATAAATTAATTACCTTTTTAATAACCGTTTCCTCCCAGGAGAATTATGTTTCTAAATATCTGATGTGACTGATATTAAAAGAGCCAGGTTCCTGATTACGTGGAGGGAGGGAACTGGGAAAAGCTTCAGAAGGCTGGGAGAGAAGGAGGGGAGAAGAAAGGATAGCTGGAGATAACATCTCAAGGTCAACCCCTCCCATCCCCCACCTCCCCACTCCCCCCAGCTCCCCCACCCCCACTCCCACCATAAACAGAGCTGTCCAGATGACCCAGCCAGCTGCAGAGCCTGTGCAGTGGCAGGGCAGGGTTCCAGAGACTAGCTGTGTCACAGAATTAAGAAAGAGCAGCCTAGCCGCGTCTGGGAAATGTAATTGAATCGTCTATTCTCACTGTCTATATAGGGGGCCTCTACATCTAGGCCTTGCTTGGAGGGAAATTCCTTCTCATGATTAATTAAATAAAGCACTTGCTAGCCCTATTATCATCAGGACTCTGCAAATCTGTCCTCTTAGTGTCTGAGTGCCTGTTAACAAGGGACCTGTCAGTGAACTCTCTGTGCTTAGCCACCCCCACCCCCACCCCCACCCTGTCCCCTTCTCAGCCTGTGTCAACCTGCCCTGAGCCTTGTGTGCTGCCATCTTGGGAATATGATACCTCTCATCCCTCAGTATCTGTCGTCCCTTCTTGCTGTGAATGGGAACTTACCTCACAGGCTAGCTTCTGCTATTCGCAGTAAAATGACAGACAGGTGATTCTTCTCTTGGAGCAGTGGGCGGTTGTTGAGGAGGCTGAGCATCCCCGTGAAGGAGGCAGTCATATTTCCAATGTGTCAACACAGAAGGAAAGAAGGCCCAGAGCTAACCATCATTTTAAATCCCTTACATCACATTTCCTCTGAAGCTTTTGTAGCCTGGGGCTTCCAGAAGCCTGAGCAGGAAATAGGAAATGCCCCTGAGTGGGCAGAGGAGAAGTTGCCTGGTAGAGAGAGGCTCCCATCTGTCCTCAATCCATGCCCTCTGTCCAGATTCCAGCCTCGTGGTTGGATGTGGTTTTAATGAACACACCTGCCTAAGGATACAGTAGACACTTATGGATGGAGGTTCACCATGGAGAGTCAAACTCAAGAAGAAGCTGGGGCTGGGGATTTAGCTCAGTGGTAGAGCGCTTACCTAGGAAGCGCAAGGCCCTGGGTTCAGTCCCCAGCTCCAGAAAAAAAGAACCAAAAAAAAAAAAAAAAAAAAAAAAAAAGAAGAAGAAGCTGGGCTTTGTCCAATATGGGAGAAGGGTGTGTGTGTGTGTGTGTGTGTGTGTGTGTGTGTGTGTGTGTGTATCTTAGTCAGCTTTCTGTTGCGGCCACAAACTCCAAGATAAAAGCAACTTGGGGCAGAAAAGGTTCATTTCACCGTGTAGATTCTAGACTATCATTAAGGGAAGCTGCAGCATGAGCTCAGGCAGAAATTTGAAGCTGAAACCATAGAGGGATTTCGCTCACTGGCTTGCTCGCTTTCATGCTTATTTTATAGCCCAGGCCCATGAGGGATGACGCCACCCACAGTGGACTCTTACAACTATTAGCAATCAAGAAAATGTCCACGGATTTGACAATAGGCCACTCTGATCGAGACAATCCCTCAACTGAGACTCCTTCACACAATTTTGGAGCTAACTGGGAAAAGGATCAAGGGGGCGTGGTCCCCTTGCTTAAGTTAGATCTGGGAACCTTCTAAACTACAGCTCAGAGAAGTTCTTCCATACCTTATAAACTTCAAGTGTGTATGTGTTATTATGTGTGTTTGTGATGTATGTGTGTTTGTGTATATTTATGTGTGTGTAGTGTGTACATGTTTGTGTGGTATATGTGTGTTTGTGTAGGTATACGGTGCATGTGTGCTTGTGTGTATGGTGTGTATGTAGTGTGCGCTTGTGTATATGTAATGTATGAGTGTGTGTGCTAGTGTTTGTATATGGTGTATATGTGTTTGTATGTATGGTGTGTGTGTATGTGTGTGTGGTGTATGTGTGTTTCTGTGTGTGTATGTTGTGTGTAATGTGTATATGTGTGTGTATGTGGTGTATGGGTGTTTGTGTGTGGTGTGTGTGTTCGTGTATGTATGTGGTATATGTGTGTTTGTGTGTATGTAGTGTGTGTGTTTGGATATGTCTATGGTGCATGTGTGTTCGTGTGTATGGTATGTGTGTTTGTGTGTGGTGTATGCATAGTGTGTGCTTGTGTGTTTGTGGTGTATTGTGTTTGTGTATATTTATATATATGCATGTATATTTGTGTATGTGTGCGTGTGCATGTGTGTATGTGTTTGTGTGTGTATACCTACAGGGTCTACCTGCAGGAAACTCCAGCAAAACTTCCCAAGGCCAACAGGGTATCTGCACCATCACAGTGCAGCAAGAAGAAAATCACACAGGTCTTAGCCAAATATTCTAAACAGATTTACGAAGGGATAAGCATGTCACTCTAGCTCCCCAGGAGACTGTGATAGGAGTGAAGACTCATAGCCAGCCTGGGCTATGGATTGCATTCAGGTTGATTTAGTGAGATATAGCCTCAAATAGAAAGTAAAAATGTGACTGGGGATGCAGTTCAGAGAATATTTGCAGGTCAAGGCTCTTGGCCTCAGTTCCTAGCTCTATTTTGATGCTATTTTTTCTATTTTATTGGATTTTTTAAAAAGATTTATTTATTGTATATGAGTACACTGTAGCTGTCTTCAGACACACCAGAAGAGGGCATCGGATCTCATTACAGATGGTTGTGAGCCACCATGTGGTTGCTGGGATTTGAACTCGGGACCTCAGGAAGAGCAGTCAGTACTCTTAACTACTGAGCCATCTCTCCAGCCCTTTTATTGGATTCTTATACCTGTACCACCCTTCCAACCCTTATTCCACCCCAATCCCTTCCAACCCCCCAACACTAGGCAGGAAAAAAAGGTTAGAGGGGAAAGGAGGCATAGATTTCTTTCAGTCAGCAAAATAGACCACTTCCTGCTGATTATGAATATTGGGTTCCTTGGGGCAAGTCCGATATTTGTTGTCAGGATATCTCAAACTTATTATTATTATTATCTAACCATAGCAGCAACAAGGGGAGCAGCAGCCACCACAGGCCCCTGGGGCTCTCTCCATACCCTCTCTGGAGTCCCCAGAATTAAACTCTCTGCAGCTGGCAAAGATCACCACCCTGCTGGTGCACGAGGCAAATCATAATCACCCGCTGTGAAGCAGATGCTTATACTACTCCTGGGATTAAAACAAAAACAAAATCGTTTTTCTGTATAACACAACTGGGCAGTTTTTTTTTTTTAAAGAAAACAAAATTCTCGCCACAGCTCTGTGAAATAATAAACAAACATATAGTATCTAAGTAGATGAATTAATAAAAAATAATTTGATCTTCACATTTCTTTGTGTGTGTATATGTATGTATGTATGCAAACGAATGGGTGCACCTGTGCACACACATGTGCGCATGTGCAGGTTGGAGTAGCATTCTGCAGGATGGCCTCCATCTTGGTTTTCTGAGGCAGTTTCTCTCATTGCCCCAGAACTAATCTCTTTGGCTAGGTTGGCTGCTCACCCACCCCTAGGGATCCAGCTGTCTTTACCTTCCTAGAGCTGAAATAATTGAGTGTGTACCACCATGCTCACCGCTTTTTCCATGCCTTCACGTGGATCCTGTAGATGGAACCCAGGTCTCCATAAAGCAGGGTGAACACTTTACTGACTGGGCCATTTCCCCAGATCCTGGTCTTTGTGTTTCTAAGTAGGGTAAAGGGAAACAAATTACATGTAGTTGAGGAACTCTGCGTTTGGCTGCATTCCGTAACTGAACTGTATTTGAAATGGCAAAGTGACCCTGGTGAGCGATGCCTCCAGAGATGGGGGGAAGGGGGGAACAATAGTTCTTCAATGGCTTTAAAAAAAAAAAAAGCAAGTTTGGAATCCTGGTGAGAAAGCTTCAAGTCATAAAAGCCACGGAATTAAACAAATAGGAAGTTGCTTTGAAATATGCTCTGCAAACTAGCAATTTGTCTTTGAGTGTTTCAAAATTGCTCGCGGTGAGAGATTATAAAGTACTCTGGCATTTTATCCAAGTTGGGGAGTCTCCCAGACATCTGAGAGCCACATGGTATCAAAGCAGCCGGCACAACAGCTGTGTGTGGGCACTGTGGGTGGGTTCCGAGGCCTTTCCCAAAGGAACCTAGGTCAGAGGCAGGGGGCCCTTTGAGCTTGAGTCTCTGGGGTGGATGTGGGAATGGGGCCACGGGTCAGTAATAGGAAGTAAATCCCACTTGTCTAGTGAACTCTGGAGGAAGGAGTCTCCATGGGGTCACTCTGTTCCTCTACCGCCTCTCTCAGGATCTGCCCAGTGTGACACTAGGATTCTACATTGTCTGGGCAGAGGCTTTGTCCCCTTGTGCTACCAGACATGGCCCCACCCCCACCCAGGCCCTCGCTGCAAGCACTTGACTTTCTGCAGCTCCCTCCTCAAGTGAACACTTTATCAAGTCCCCAAACATGGGGTAAAGAGTCTGGATTCGGCGCTTGGGGATACGAGGGATGAGAGCTGCTCTGTGGCAGTCATTCTCTTAGTAACCACACATGTCCTCGGCAGTGAGGATGCCTGCTTCTCTCCTAGTTGGAGGTGGCTCCCCCTCATCCCCTCAGCTAACTCTCCAGACCCTTTACACACAGGCAGCCAGGTGGACCGGCATCCAACATGGCTGACCTTTGCAGTCTAGACAAACTGTGTCTTTTTGTTACTAATTCTGGTCAATTTGTTCTGCCCCTGGTGCTGGGTCTGGGTATAGTTTCTGCTCTGTCTTTCGAAGCAAGCAACTCTAGGCAGGGCTCTCTGGAGGAGCAGGACAGATATAACATGTATTAAACCGATGAGAAGAGATATGACACTTGATCATAGCCAAAAGGCTGGGAAGTGATAAAAGCTTATATTATAAAAGGGATTCACTAGATTGACTTGATTGCGGCTGGGTAGCCCAACAGGGACTGTCTGTACACTGGAGAGGCTGAGGACCCAGATGCTTCTCAATCCATGGAGCTAGATGCCTGGTATGGAAGGCTGGGGGGATTCATGGAGAGACACTTGTCTTTAGTCCACTTTGGGAGGCTGAAGCAACTAGAGTCTGATGTCAGCTGAAGATACAATCATCATCATCATCACCACCATCATCATCACCACCACCACCATCATCACCACCACTATCACCATCACCATCATCACCACCACCATCATCATCACCACCACCACCATCACTACCACCATCACCACCACTGTCATCGTCGTTGTCGTCGTCGTCGTCGTCGTCATCATCATCATCATCATCATCATCATCACCACCACCACAATCATCAACAGAAAAACCAACAGACACATCCACTCAGCAGAAGGTGAGAAGGCATGGCTGCCTATAACTTGGACCTCTTTATATCTGGACTGCCTGTTGGAAGACACTGTCTACTCTGCAGGAGGATGGTCTTCCTTTGGTATCTCTTAATCGATTCCAGATCCCTTCAAGTTCCACACAGGACCACAATGCTGCTACCTCTTCTGGGGTGAAGGCCGTGCTGGTTCAGGGTACAGAGATGCTAGGTGGACACAGAGGGATCAGCTGAGGCTCAGTCTCACGTCAGAGATGGGAACAGCTCTCAGGGTGTGCGCTGGCCCAGTCTCTGGGAATTGAGACATTGCCTATGCGACTTAGCGGTAAAAGTGTGCAGTTGAACCCCACCGTGATGGCTGCTGAGCCTGAAGGAATAGTGCCCTCTGGGTGGAGTGTCTGTCTTCTTTCTGGGCCTGGAACTTCTGCAATTATGGCCATGTTCCAGCAGAGACGGGCTACGTGCTCAGCCTGAGATAGGATCCCTGGCTGCCGTGGTTTCCACTCATTCCTGGATGAAGTGAGCTAAGTGTGAACCCCTGAGGGGAGCTTAGAAGCTTGCTCAGGTCTTTTAGAAGTCACCCAGGCCATCTTGTCTCGCTAACGGTGCCAGGAGAACTTATGCTTAGTCATAAGGGACAGGCATAAATAAAACGTCCCTCAGTCTTGGCGTCTGTCTTTCTAACCACTTGGTGCAAAGAAGGACATAGAATCCTGAACCTGCGGCTATGGAGTAGAGGCAGAGGAGACAGAAGCCCCAGGCAAAGTGGCATGCCCAGCCTCATGCATTCAGGTTCCTTTTCTGCTCTTTCTAGCGGAGTCCTGCCTGAGTCAACTGGTCCATCCTGATTTCGGAAGCCCTGATCTAGGACTCTAGGACTCTCTTCCCCAAATTTCAGAGCAGAGGGAGCATGAATAGGCGAAGACAGTGAATGGTGCTGTTTTGTGCTCCTGCTACCATGATGAAGACGTTCTACAATGTGTCCAACATCTGTATTAAAAGCAGATCCTTGGTGAGAAACACCTCACATAGACACCACGGGTACGTTGTAGCATTGATTTGCAGTTGGTTTCTTGCGTTGATTGGCAGGTCATTGTGCTGACAGGCGGGTGTCTGTTAGGTTGATTGGCAGGTCGTTAGTTGGGTTGATCACCATAAGCCTAGAGCAGATTTGCTTTTCTGGAAGGGAAGTCCACACTATCCCTGGTTTAGTCCAGCAGCCTGTTGTTCATCCTTGCAGACTTGGAGACCAGGTTAACCTCTCCAACTCCCCAAAGCAGCACTGGCTTTCTTAAGGGGCCAATGACTTGGCTATGGGTGTATGGTCAACCTCTCAGGCTCCCGACTGGCTGAGAAGAGAGAGGTGATCGAGTGGGGCTCAGGGCTTCTTGCCTGTGGCTGAATTTGTCAGGTTTGGAGGTGAAGGCCGTGTGTTAACAGGGGTCTGGTCTAACACATCCAACTTCCATGACCAAGTGTTTGTGGACGTAAACTCTGAACTTGAACTTTCTCAAGGTGGTTCCTGCTGTCTTAGAGTCTATCAATTTCTGCTGAGCGGACATTTGTATCCAGGCCTGAGGTTCCAGCTCTGTGGTGGGGTAAGGCCGAGGCCCTGAAAGGCAGCAAGAACTATGAGCTGGCTGGGGCTTCTGCCCACAGGAAGTTAGAGCTCAGCTGTCTGAGCCTTCCCGTGTCTCCTTGGATCCTGGGTCCTTCCTGAACTCTACCAACTCCTGTCTCAGGATGACCCCTGCCTGATCCTGGGACCAGCTTGTCAGGTTTCCTCGCTGACACATGCAGGCAGTCTGGAAAGTCTAGCTTTAATAGGACTGGTTCTCTGCTTTCTCAGTCTGATGACATAGGGGACATAGCAGGACAGACAGATCAGGCCCTGGGACGGACAGGGATAGAGTCCAAATGGGGTGGAACAGCATGCCCTGGGGCCATGTCTTATTTAGGGTTTCATTGCTGTAAACAGACACCATGACCAAAGCAACTCTTACAAGGACAACGTTTAGTTGGGACTGGCTTACAGTTTCAGAGGTTTAATCCATTATCATGGCAGGAAGCAGGGCAGGGTGCAGGCTGACATGGTGGTGTTGGAGAAGGAGTTGAGAGTTCTACGTCTTGATCTTCGGGCAGCATAAGTGAATGCCACACTAGGCCTAGCTTGGGCTTCTGAGACCTCCAAGCTCACCCCCACAATGACACACTTCCTCCAAAAGGTCACACCTACTTCAACAAGGCCACGCCTACTAATAGTGCCACTCACTATGGGCCAAGTATAAAAACACATGAATATATGGGGACCATTGCAATTCAAACCATTACAGGGACTATCCTTGATTCCTCCCTGTGCAGAAATAGCTCCCAGGGCATGGTTGAAACCCTTTCCTTGCCATCCCTCATAGCCTAGTCTCCTCTTTGTGAGTGCCCATGAAGGGTGGCAGCCAGCACACCCCAAAGGAGTTCAGACCCTGAAATCATTTGACAGCAACTGCGAGCTAAAAGGTCTCATGGATCGGACATTCCTAAGCACAGACTACAGAGGTTGGAATCGATTCCCTCACTGCTGGACCATATTGGAAGGATGCTTCAGTGTCTCTTTCTTGGTCTATAAAATACAGTCACCACTCTATTCACGGAGTTCTAGTCAAAGCACATCCTTCAAGGAGAACTCAAAAAGAGAAAGGGCCCCAGGACCTGAGTCCATGCCTTCATGGAGGATGACAGATCTCAATCCCAGTGGTCTGTGGGGAACAGCAGGACAGTGACGTAGACAGCTTCATGTGGCTTTCTAAGATTCCTTGATTGCCCCTGTATGATGGACAGCTCCTGTTTCTCCTCACACCCTTGATAAGTCTCCTGAGTGAAAGCGGCTTGCAGGGAAAAAATGAGGAAGAGGTTAGAACTCAATGGAGAAATGACATTCACATGTGAGCCAACCTGCCCTGAACGGTGTGGGGCAGCAGTTTGGGATGCTTTGGGTAGATTGACTTCTGTCTCCATACATGCTACAGAGCCACTGGGCTCCCTATGTCATCGAGACATCACATTAAAACAATTGTGAGCACCAATTTGATCTTCTGCGCCAAGGATGGGACAATGTCCATGTTCGGTGTGTGAACACAAGCCTAAGTTAGAACTCTGCCTCCACTGTGTAACACACAGATGCCAAGAGCTCCAGACAGCTCTGTATCCATGCACAAACTAGACAGAAGCTCCTCTAATTGATGCGTCTGGCCCGAACCTGCCTTCTTTCCTTCCTATGGGCTCACACGTGCCCTGGGTGTCATCCTGCAATGTGGACATGGCTTTGAAATTGAATGTCAAATGACAGCTCCTGGCTCAATATCCTGGGCTGCAGGGGCATGCCCGGAGTGTCCAATGGGGACTAGGTGAGGGGACCCAGAACCAGATCTTTGGGTCGAACCTGATGAGCTGAGACCCAGAGCTGAAGCTCAGAGGTACAACAACTTGGCCTTAGGTGACAGGAGAGGACTTCCTTTGAATCTAGGGCATCGAATAGTCTCATACTCCATCCTAGCTCCAAAACTACTTTGAGTTGAGGTGAAATTGAAAATAAATGGGGAAACGCAGAAAAAATTGCTGACTCCACGGGCCCGGCTTCAGGTCCATCCATCATCCTAACTGCTCCCACAGTAGCACTGTGGACAGAGCGTCTGTCCTGCGAGCTCCCTGCAGAACCTGGGCCTCAGGGGCAGGACTGCACACATGGATGCGTTCCCGAATAGATAAAGGAGGAAATACAGCCTCAGCCATCTCTGCGGGTCCCCGAGTGTCTCTAAGTCACCTCCTGTCTCCCTCTTTATCTTCCGTTAGTCCCTCCAGAGCCACGGTGAAATGCATCCTCTTTTAAAGCATGACTCCATTCATCCTGGCTGCCCACACCCTGGGATCAAGGCTTACTCTCCTCCCCCACCTTGTGATTCCCTCCCCACCAGATTATAAACTGTGGTGGGCGTCAGTCTCAGGCTGTGCTTCCTCTGCTCCGGTGTCCAGTGGCCGATGCGTCTACCCAGGGCCTTTCCTGAGATTCCCTTCCTGCGCTGTCGTAGGCGGGGTTTCACATCTCTGTATGAGGCAGCATTTGCACGCTACTCTCATCGTCTGCTGGGCATAAACAACTGTGGTGTTGTTATTAACTCCCTTCTGTTTACAACACATTTATTTTCGTGAATTACTGTGTTGTAAACATCATCTCTTCGCTCAGCAGAGCCATCTCCTAGGGGCCTCACCGCTGAGTGTCCCTTATCATTCCCCACGGCTTCCTCCCTGTCCTTGCCCAGGTACGGTGGTCCCCCTTGTCACTCTCTCAGCTTCTTGTCCCTGTGGCCTGGGTTGGTATCTCCCTGGAGGAACAGGGTGGGAACATGTATCTGCGTCCCTATCTTTAGAACACGTGTGTCCCCATCTCTTGGTGTACTTGGCAGCGAAGATTGACAGGACCCTGTACCGTTGTCATGGTGACCCAGGGGAGCCTCATCGTTCCTCTGGGTGTCCGGTTCCCCTTCTTCAGAATGAAGAAGTCAGCTTGGTCCCATCTCTCCAATGTCACGATCCCCTCACCACCGCCCTCGTATCCACCGTTTTTTCTTTTCCTGCTCCCAGCACGGTCTCGAGCAGCATCTCTCTTTAAATCCCACTTCCACTCCAGCTAAAGTGTTCAAGGGAGGAAATGCCGTTTCATTAGCATGGCAGAAAATCATTCCTGCCTGGAAGCAGAGGGAACCACAGTAGGAAACGGAACAGGTGACTCTGCCAGAGTAGCTGAAGCGCTTGGCGGGGATGCTGAGCTGCGGCCGGCTCGCGGCCAGATTCAGCACCTTGGGGTTCAGGAGGCGAGCGACGGAGGGGGAGGGGCGGTTTAATCTGCATTGTCAGCCATTGGTGGCAATGTGACAAGGATGGTTCTACGGGGCTCCCTGTCTGCCTGTCCTAGCTCCTTCCACCGTCAGGACATCTAGGAAGTGAGAGCCACGGACTTTGTGCTTCACAGATGAGAAAACAGAGAGTCAAGGACACCCTTCACGGGGCGCGCATCCATCTGCCTTATTGTAGCTCAGTGACGAAACAAGATTAGAGCCCAAAGCAATGAAACTCTGAAAAAAAAATCTGAATTTTTTTTTTTTTACAAACACTAATTTCCCATAAACATGGAAAAATGTTCCCTGCCTGGGGGGTGGAATCCCTCAGTTATTTGGCTCTCTTTTCTATTTCTTTTCATTCTGTAACCATGGAAACATCCCCTCTCCCTGTGGTCAGATACTCCGCCTCCCCTGATGAGGCCCATCTTAGGGCAAGGACGGAACACTGGCCGAGTAAGGCTGAAGTGCCAACTGTAGGGATGATGATGGTGCTGCTACTGCTGTTACTGCTGTTAGTGGTGGTGGTGGTGGTGGTGATGATGGTGGTGGTGGTGATGATGATGATGATGATGATGATGATGATGATGATGTGTCACTGTTCACTTAGTCATCGCAACGAAGAGGCCACTGCAAGCTGGCCATTTGGGAGACCTGCTTGGGACCCAGCTTGCCCGGGAGCCCAGGAAGTAGTCAATCTGTCTGAGTAGGGTTCTGGTAAGTTTCGTGTTTTCCCAGCATCCAGAGAAGGACCCAGGTCCGAGTTGAGGCTGGATATCTGTCAGCAGTCAAATTCATGCATTTCCCCAGCTTTGATTCTCTGGGCACAGCAGGCTGTGCTGTGCTGGCCTGGCTTCTCACAGGACAGCTGTGGAGAGAGAGCACCACGGGGGTAGGGCCTCCGGGATTGTTAGTTCTCTTGCAGGGATCACGGGTCACAGCTCCCTGTGGTGTTGTGGAGCAGATACAGCGCATCTTGGACTCTCTCACTAACCACCTGTCGTTCTGTCAGATGCCATGAAGCTACAGGATCCTGTGGCTCTACCATGTGTATACCCTGAAGCCCTACATGATGGTTTCTTGGCTCCTTTTCCTGGGAACTAGTGGATCAACAGGTGGGTTTCCCACCCCCTCGTCTTTCTGTGAGGTGGAGGAGAGGGAGGAAGGTGGACCTAAGCTTCCACCTCAGGCTCAGAGCGACCCTCAGCAAGGCTCTGGCTGTCTGGGCTTTGAGGAGCCCCAGCCTCAGAGGAGGTGTACACTTTGCAACCTGAGGGTCATGACTTCTTTGGAGGTCAGACAATCCTTTCATGGGGTAGCCTGCATTTCAGATATTTACATCACAATTGGTAACAGTATCAAAATTAACAGTTATGTTATAGCAATGAAATAATTTTATGGTGGGGGGGAGGTCACCAGAACATGGGGAACTGAGTTAAAGGGTCGCAGCATGAGGAAGGTAGGGAGCCACTGGATCAGATTCAATATTCCATGTTTCCATATGTTACTCACGTAAGAGACCTCGAGCTCAAGCAGCCCCCAATGGACCTGAACTGACCCAGTAGACCGAGTCACCCAGAGATGCTACTTCATCTCATAGATCATGTTCCCCAATAATTGTTGCTCTTCAAAGGTCTCCACCTAATGTCTGAGACCTCTGTGGTTGTTTCCCGTGTTGCTGAAAACAATGTGCACGGGCGAATGAAAATCCTTCGAGAACCTTCTGGCTTAATCCAACAGCTAGCCAGGCTCCATGGCGGGGGGTGGGAGGGTGTCAGCCATACAATGTGAGGAATACAGATTTAGGGGGCTTGCTTTGGGTGGATAGTAGGCCAGAGAAGAGGCCTAGACTGGGTATGGTGAGGACCAGCTCTCTGAGAGGACCTGTCCACAACGAAGTCTTTCACCCCAGCTACAACATGCAGGTCCCAGTACTACACGTGGCCCGGACTGTGTCCTCCTCTTCTGGTTTCTCTTCTAGCTTCTCTGTAGCTTTAATGCATTCCGATCGCATGGGCTCCCGGGCTGAAATGAACTCTTCCAGATGGCAGCCAGAGCTCTGCTTTGATTCCTCTCTGTCCCCAGGAGATGAGGGAGGCTTGCTGTCTCATTCATGTCGCCTCTTTAATGAAGGAGCTACCTGTCACAGGCGTTTCCACCTCGACAATAGCATAGCCCTAGGCCGGGTGGGACTGCATTTAGACTTGCTTCCCCGGGGTCACCTGCACACCTTCACTGTGGCCTTGGTGGCATGTCACGCATGTCATGCTGTGTTTACCCATCTGGCTTCTATTTCCTCTCCATCCATCAATGAGAACCTCATATTGCTTTGGGCAGCTCCATTGTCCCCATGTAATCATCCTCTGCTGTCTGGCCTTGTCCACCGGGCTGCACAGCCAGAGCCTCCCCTTTATCGGAAAAGTAGGGCAGAGAGAGTTTTGAGGCACGCATTTCCTGCGACTGAGCAGCCATCCCAAATGTGTTGGGCTGACCGGGAACAGATCAACTAAATCAAGCTAACTAAATCAAGTCTCCGCTATGCAAACTTCCTCGGAAATGGGCAAGTGATACTGTTGCATGCTTTAGGTGTGTTTTTCTCTTGTATAAGCCAAATTAGAGTGCCTTAGAGATACCTCAGTCCAGCCTGGGCTCCAGCAGCCTGTTTAAATCCTATCTCTCCCTTTTATCACAAATGCGGTCTTTGTGAAGCCTCTTCATTTCCTGCCTCTTGTTTCCCCCCAACCCCACGGACATGGAATCACTGCAGGACAAAAATCGCGGCCACTGGGGCGAGTGTGGGTGTGTGAGGTGTAACCCCAGGTCTGCTGGTCTGAGGCAAGTGTGTGGGAAATGTTGGCCATCGCTCCTCTCGTGTAGCTGCTGCGGAATGGTCTTCTCTTCCCTGGATGGGTCTTGTGCCCGGGTAGACACTGACTCACACAAGGTTCCACAGAGGACCCTGGGTATTTATAAACCATGTCTCATTGAAGTAGAGACAGAGGTGGGGGTCTCTGCTGAGGCGTAATTGTTGTCTCAGCCCAGGCACCTGCTGTGCCGAGCTGTTGGGAACACCTGTGATCCCGCAGCATCTCAGCTACAGACAGATCTGAGTCTCTGTTTTACAGACTAAGGCAGGGAGGCCCCCAGACATTGAATCACCTGCCCAGCACCAGTACACAGCCGAGTCAGCTTCTGTGGTTCAGTCTTTACCTTCTAGGTATTTGATGTTTCTTTCCCGCTCACTCCTCATCATGCCCGACCCAGCCCTCTGTTCTCGGGAGCTCGATGCCCAAAGCAAGGCATCTTCTTGGCCACTTGGGGTTGGCTAAGCCTTTCCGTGAGTCAAAATGGATTTTGTCTGTCCCCATTTGGGGACGGCCAGACTTCTCGTTCCCCTTCGTGATTTTTTTTTCTCCCCAGTAAACGCTGATTTGGGAAGGTTTTCTACGGAGGATTGGGTGATGTATAAAGTTTTCAGAGCTAAATTAGAGAGACCGAATGTCCCTCCACAAAGGCAACAGTTCCCATCACTCATGTACCCGCTCGCTGACTACCACTCTGCAGACAATTACGGTTTGTCAGTTCACTGTGACACATCTCAGTGAGATAGCACTCCGGGGTCCTCCATTTCATTGATAAATGAACGGAGGCTCTGAGGGGTTATCACGTGCTCAAGGCTCACAGTGCACATACCACAATGGGCTAGCTCACTTCGGCTGAGCCAACCATCCAGGCAGGAGCCACCTGGCCAATGCTGCCCTCTTGGTATACAGATTGTGGGTAGCCAGGACTGACATGCACCGTCCACTCCAGGCCCATACCAGTAGTTCCTGACTGAAGCCTCCAGGCGAAACAGAAGCCTCATGCACAGCTAACGCTTAACATGTAAAACAGGAAAAGCTGGGGTGAGTGTTCCTAAAGATGAAAGGATATGGCTTCCCTGATGCTGTGAGTGGCATCTGGGATTCCCCCAGGGGTTCTTATTAAAAGCGTAGCTAAAAGCAGGTGATGAAACCTTTAGTGGGAGAAACCAGGACCCTGGTTTCTTCCTCTCTTGGCTGCTATCTCTCATGATTGCTTGCTTATTCTCTCTCTCTCTCTCTCTCTCTCTCTCTCTCTCTCTCCTTCCTTCTTTTCTTTCTCTTATCTTTTCTTAAAGATTTACTTGCTTTATTTTCTGTGTATGGGTATTTTGTCTGCATACATATATATGTGTGGGGCACACATGTCTAGCGACATGGATCTCCCAGAGCTGGAGTTACAGACAGTTGTTGTGAACTGCTATGTGGGTGCTGGGAATCGAACCCAGGTCCTTTAGAGGCTTACCCAGTGTTCTTTTCCTCCGTTTCCACGGGTCTAAAAACCAGTGGGGACAAGTAACCAGGGACTGAACTCTGACTCCCAGAGCTAAAATAAGCTTTCCCCTTTGGGCTATTAGTGCTGGCATTTTGTACAGAATGGAAGACCCATTGACAGCATGAGGTAGCAGGAATCTGGGCTTGCAGTGGGTCTGCTGCTTCGTTGGGGGCAGGATTGGAAGGCAGAGTCACCACAGGAACAGAGCCCCAGGTAAGAGTATCTTTAACAGATCAGGAATCATTTCTGCCATCAACAATGAGGCACAAGTGGTCCTATTTGTGTGAACCCCATCATCATGTTGAAGCCTCAGGCTCCCCTTTGCTTTGTATCACCGACACTGACCAATCTTTTCTTCTCATGATCCAACACAGCTCTTGGGTATCCAGCTCCCTCCATGTGGGGAAGGGAGATGAAAGGCACAGCGGCGACTAGGAAGTGCTAGCTGCTACCCTCCTCTCTCACCCATTTGACAGTACATGGTCACATGACCACGCCTTGCTGCAAGGGATGCTGGGATGCGACCATGCCATGCTGCAAGGGATGCTGGGATGTATCTTTATTCTAGGATACTATATGTCCAGCTAAACCCAGGAGGCTGTAAGCGACAGCAGGGGGATGCGCACTGGGGGGCAGCAGCGCTACTTCGGAGCACGAGGGGTGTGTCTGCAGCATTGAGGGACTTCCATCTATGACTGTAACCAGTTCTGGGCAGATGAGGAAACTCAAGAGACAGACGGCAGCCTGCACAGATAGCCACTGACAAGATGGGGAAGGGGAATCAAGCAGGAGAGTTCGAACAAGCTGGAATTTTAAGTGGGAAGGCTCGTTTTCCTGGAAGTGATTAGAGGTCGCAGATTCAAAAAGGAAAACGAAACAGACAACAGCACGAGGAAGGAGCTGGAAACTCTTGCTTAGTGTGCCCAGAATGAGGGCACACTGCAGACTTGGGGCCATTTTTAGTTTTGTTTCTGCTGTTGGGCATCTTGAACAGCATCTGCTGTTGTGACCTCACCCTGACAGGTCTTGGTACACATCTACTGTGACCCAAGCCTCACCTCCTCCCACTGCTGCTTGCCACATAAACCTCATGCTTAGCTCTCCCTGGCAGGTTCTCCTTTCTTGGTCTCTGACATCATGTGGGGAGCTTAGTGACTGAGCTATTCCATCCATTTACTCATGGAGATGTGACCAGAGGCTGGGGACAGCATCTCAGTCTGCACCTCAGGCCAGACGCCACTGTAGAGAGTACACAGCTAGAGGGGCTGGGAGAGGGTCAGGTCGTCTGCCTTGTACTCAGCAGAGGCATTATATATGGGCATATCTCGTCTGCTGGGTGGAGCCGATGTCACAGCTGTGAGATGGCACCCTGTCCCTTGTTCTGCAGACATCAGCTCACTTACCCAGAAGCTAGACCGGAGTTTACCTGGGCACATGTAAGTAAGGTCAAGGCCACGTGGGAAACGGCATCCTAAGTAGAAGTAAACGAAGACTGATCGGATTCTGGCTGCCATTTTCTCCAATGCCAGGGGGAGCCAGAGCCAGACTGGGCCTACTCCTTTTATAGCCCTTCCTCAGGCTGTCATTAACAATCCCAAGCACCTACTAAGTGCTGTCTTCCTTCAGTCCCCAGTAGCTTCTAGCTGGTTTATAGGTCTAATTCCCCGAATGTCAGCTTCACAGAGGTCTCCAACACGTCCAGACTCAGTCTTCTCACTGGCTGTTGCTGACCACAAACGTCTGATTACAGTCCTATTCATGCTTAAGACAGGTCAAAGACAAATGTGGGGGTGCCAATCTCTTTGGACGAGCCATCTTCCATTTGACACGGTCCAAATGGCATTTCTCGCTTCCAAGAGCAACTGCCGCTCCACTTGTCAGAGAGCAGACAATGGCTCATCTCAGACACAGCCTGAGAGGCTGTCCCAGAGACTTTGCCTCTGGCCTCATCCTCCTGACCTGCAGACGCTGTATTCTTCAGACACTGGAATCCCCACGCACCTACCCAGCTCCAGAGTGCTAACCTAGATGGAGCAGGCCGTCACTTAATGGTGCCAAGAGCTGATAGTCCAGGAGCGTCTGCCATCCATTTCAGAAATGCTAATGACCCAGTGAGTCACCTGTCCCTTTGGCCTTCTCTGTGACAGCCAAAAGACAGAAGGCATCATCTCTGTGGATGATGCTGGTGAGTGGTATGAGTCCCTCGTGAGGAGAAGCAGTCTGGGATTTGAGGGCACAGGCTGCAGAGCTGGCATGACTATCTGAGCTTCTAGTGGCTTCTGGAATACAGGGGACCCGGGTGGTTTTTATGGCCACTAAACGTGGAGATTGGAGAGCGGATCTGAGACAAGGTTTTCTTCTCCTCTGGTGGCTGTTCTGGGTCTGCCAGTGACATAGAAACTGACAGCTACCAAGTCCTGTCCCTGACCTACCACACTGTCTTAGTTATGGTTTTAATTGCTATGATGAGACACCATGACCATAGCAACTCTTATAAAGGAAAACATTTAATTGGGACTGGCTTACAATTCAGAGGTTTAGTCTAATATCATCATGGCAGGAAGCATGGCAGCATGCAGGCCGACATGGTGCTAGAGAAGGAACTGAGAGTTCTATATCCAGATCGGTAGGCAGCAGGAAGAGAGAGTGAGACACTGGTCCTGGCTAGAGTATCTGAATAGAGTAGCTTCCTCCAACAAAACCACACCCACTCCAACAAGGCCACACCTCCTAATAGTGCCACTCCCTGTGGGCCTACGGGGAGGGACCATTTTTATTCAAACTAACACACACACAAGGGCCTCATGGCTGCGGCTGTCACAGGCATAGGGCTAAGGAGCTGAAACGGGTGATGACTTCTGATTTCTGTTCATACTGTTTAGTGGAGATGATTGTGTTAGTTACTGGTCTCAAGATACCTGACAGACACAAAGAACAAAGGAAGGGTGCTGGGGTCCAGCACAACATAGCCATTGGAACAGGAAGTACTGGTCAAAGTGCATCTTTTTCCAGGAATCGGGGAGTGGTGAATGCTGAAGGTCAGCTCACTTCCTTCTTTTCATTCAGTCCAGGACTTGAGTTCAGGGCTTGGTGCCACCCACAGTTAAGGTGGATCATAACTACCTCAATTAACCTAATCTAGATAATCCCTCACAGGCCTGCCAGGAGGCTTCTCTCCTAGGCAATCCCAGATCCCATTGACAGTCAGTGTTAGCCCTCATATTTACTGAGAGGTCACAGATCACAGATTCATACCAGGACCAACCAAATTGGTCTTGTCAATCCAGTACCCACCCTAAACCCATTGTGACATGTAACCCTCACTCCCTTAGAGTATGTTCTTAGCTATTTCCAGTCATGTGGTTCTGAGTAGGTACTGTGCTTCTCTGTGACCCCACCCCGTAGCCAGCAGTTTGTAAGCACCGCTCTTTTTGCAGTCATTTATCTAGCACAATGTGGGTTGTGTCTAGGAAGAGCAGAGACTGATGGGGGACTCCCTCACCAGCTCTAGCAATTCTGAGTAGCAATTTTCTTGCTTCTTTTCCCCACAACTGCTAGTTCCTTGTGTGGTTCCTCATGGGACAAGGCACTTTTAAGTTAATTAGTCAAGTACAGGAGCTGTCAGAGCTCAGTATTGCTGTTGGGTGACTAGAGGGGAGGGCAAGAAAGAGTTCCACAGAAGCTTTCTGAATCGACTGTTCATCAGCCCCTTCCCACACACTCAGCTACCCATCCATCTGCCTACCAACCCACTCACTCACCCACCTACCCATCCATCTGTCCACCAACCCACCCACCCACCCACTTAACCATCCATCTGTCCACCCATGCACCCATCCACCCACCTACCCATCCATTTGTCCACCAACCCACCCACCCACTCACCTACCCATCCATCCATCCACCAACCCACTTATCCACTCACCTACCCATCCATCTGTCCACCAATCCACCCACCTGCTCACCTACCCATCCATCTGTCCACCCATGCACCCATCCACCCACCTACCCATCCATTTGTCCACCAACCCACCCACCCACTCACCTACCCATCCATCCATCCACCAACCCACTTAGCCACTCACCTACCCATCCATCTGTCCACCAATCCACCCACCCACTCACCTACCCATCCATCCATCCACCAACCCACTTATCCACTCACCTACCCATCCATCTGTCCACCAATCCACCCACCCACTCACCTACCCATCCATCCATCCACCAACCCACTTATCCACTCACCTACCCATCCATCTGTCCACCAACCCACTTATCCACTCACCTACCCATCCATCCATCCACCAACCCAGTCACTCACCCACCTACCCATCCATCTGTCCACCAACCCACCCACCCACTCACCTACCCATCCATCCATCCACCAACCCACTTATCCACTCACCTACCCATCCATCTGTCCACCAATCCACCCACCTGCTCACCTACCCATCCATCTGTCCACCCATGCACCCATCCACCCACCTACCCATCCATCTGTCCACCAACCCACCCACCCACTCACCTACCCATCCATCCATCCACCAACCCACTTATCCACTCACCTACCCATCCATCTGTCCACCAATCCACCCACCCACTCACCTACCCATCCATCCATCCACCAACCCACTTATCCACTCACCTACCCATCCATCTGTCCACCCATGCACCCATCCACCCACCTACCCATCCATCTGTCCACCAACCCACCCACCCACTCACCTACCCATCCATCCATCCACCAACCCACTTATCCACTCACCTACCCATCCATCTGTCCACCAATCCACCCACCCACTCACCTACCCATCCATCCATCCACCAACCCACTTATCCACTCACCTACCCATCCATCTGTCCACCAACCCACCCACCCACTCACCTACCCATCCATCTGTCCACCAATCCACTCACTCACCCACCTACCCATCCATCCATCCACCAACCCACTTATCCACTCACCTACCCATCCATCTGTCCACCAATCCACCCACCCACTCACCTACCCATCCATCCATCCACCAACCCACTTATCCACTCACCTACCCATCCATCTGTCCACCCATGCACCCATCCACCCACCTACCCATCCATCTGTCCACCAACCCACCCACCCACTCACCTACCCATCCATCCATCCACCAACCCACTTATCCACTCACCTACCCATCCATCTGTCCACCAATCCACCCACCCACTCACCTACCCATCCATCCATCCACCAACCCACTTATCCACTCACCTACCCATCCATCTGTCCACCAACCCACCCACCCACTCACCTACCCATCCATCTGTCCACCAATCCACTCACTCACCCACCTACCCATCCATCCATCCACCAACCCACTTATCCACTCACCTACCCATCCATCTGTCCACCAATCCACCCACCCACTCACCTACCCATCCATCCATCCACCAACCCACTTATCCACTCACCTACCCATCCATCTGTCCACCAACCCACCCACCCACTCACCTACCCATCCATCTGTCCACCAACCCACCCACCCACTCACCTACCCATCCATCCATCCACCAACCCACTTATCCACTCACCTACCCATCCATCTGTCCACCAATCCACCCACCCACTCACCTACCCATCCATCCGTCCACCAACCCACTTATCCACTCACCTACCCATCCATCTGTCCACCAACCCACCCACCCACTCACCTACCCATCCATCTGTCCACCAATCCACTCACTCACCCACCTACCCATCCATCCATCCACCAACCCACTTATCCACTCACCTACCCATCCATCCATCCACCAACCCACCCACCCACTCACCTACCCATCCATCCATCCACCAACCCACTCATCCACTCACCTACCCATCCATCTGTCCACCAACCCACCCACCCACTCACCTACCCATCCATCTGTCCACCAACCCACTCATCCACTCACCTACTCATCCATCTGTCCACCAACCCACTCATCCACCCATCTACCCATCCATCTGTCCAGCCACCCACTGACCTATTTACACACTTACCCACCTATCGGTCCAGCCACCCACCTACCTACTTACATATCTACCCATCCATCTGTCCAGCCACCCACTGACCTATTTACACACTTACCCATCTACCCATCCCCCTGTCCAGCCAACCACCTGCCAACCTATTTACACACCTACCCATCTGCCCATCTACTGTCCAGGCATCCCTCACCTCTTTACACATCCATCCATCCACTATCCCTTCATCATCCCACCTACCCACCATTCCTGGCAAAAGCTGCCATTCTCTTGTCATCTCTCCCTCGCCCTTTGTCGCCTCTTTCTCAAAGCATCTTAGAATCTTCGTTGTGATAAATCATGGAAGTTCTCGGAAGCAGAGCCTCTCTCTTCATGAACCTTTACAAAGCCAGCTGCCTGTCTGTGTCTGAGGTTATCAAACAATGAATGACTTTAAAGTAAAAGAATGAATGGATAGGTGTGAGGGATGAGTGTGTGGCTGAAATTAAGATGGACGGGGGATGATGGACAGGGATCATGGACGGGGGATGATGGATGGGGATGATGATGGATGGGGATGATGGATGGGGATGATGATGGATGGGGATGATGGATGGGGATGATGATGGATGGGGATGATGGATGGGGATGATGGACGGGGATGTATATAAAGGCAGACTGGATGAGTGGATGAGCATCTGGATGTTGATAGATGGTGGGCTGATGGATGGGTGGACTGGAGGAGAGACAGACAGTGATCCGTAAAGTCATGAAGGTATAGAGGATAGATAGGTAGCTAAATGGATGAATGGCCAAGGGATGGATCAATATCTGGATCAGTGAATGTGTAAGTGGACAGATAGATGAATGAGTATGTGGATGGTGTATTGAGTATGAGTGGTGGATGGATGAATGGATGGATGTGGGGATGAATGAATATTGATGTATGAGTGGGGAAGGATGGGTTTGGGGATGGTGTATTAGTGTATGAGTAGGGGATGAATGAATGAATGAATAAACGAATGAATGAATGTGGGGATGAATGAATATTGATGTATGAGTGGAGAATGAATAGATGAATGGGTGTGGGGATGGTGTGTTGATGTATGAGTAAGGGATCAATGGGTGTGGGGATGGTGTATTGATGTATGAATCGGGGAAGAATGGGTGTGGGGATGGTGTATTGATGTATGAGTAAGGGATCAATGGGTGTGGGGATGGTGTGTTGATGTATGAGTAAGAGATCAATGGGTGTGGGGATGGTGTATTGATGTATGAGTGGGGGAAGGATAGGTGTGGGGATGGTGTATTGATGTATGAATTGGAGAAGAATGGGTGTGGGGATGGTGTGTTGATGTATGAGTGGGGGAAGGATGGGTGTGGGGATGGTGTATTGATGTATGAGTGGGGGAAGGATAGGTGTGGGGATGGTGTATTGATATATGAGTGGGGGAAGGATAGGTGTGGGGATGGTGTATTGATATATGAGTGGGGGAAGGATAGGTGTGGGGATGGTGTATTGATGTATGAGTAAGGGATCAATGGATGTGGGGATGGTGTATTGATGTATGAGTAGAGGATGGACAAGTGAATTAGTGAATGGGGAGATAGAGAGATGGATGATGGGTAGATGATAAGGGGTTAATATATGTATGTCTGTAAGCACATATGGATAAATGAATAGAGAGATAGATGGATCAGACACGAATGCATCCATGGATGGATGATAGACACATAGAGATCTGCATCTGTGTTATCTGGAAGCCAGGTGCTTCTCCAAAAGAAATTGGCCCCGGGGCAGAGACTTCACAAAAGCAATACCCAACCAACCTTCTCTGTGGCCCTAATTTGTGGTTTGATCCACACACACCAGCAACTTGGTATCAGCGACTCCTCGTTTGACCCCTTGTTACGAAGCCACGCATCTAGCCATCCCCAGGACTTCCATGGGGTAATCACACAGGGGCTTCTGAACACTCTTGAGCTGAACTTCTTGGAGGCCCTTCCTCAAGCCCAGCTCACATTCCTTTTCATAAAGTGGCATGAGTCCAGCACCTCAAGTGGGGAACTGTAATCCAGGAAGAGGTGAGGTGCCCTGTGTGCTATGAGGGAATAAATGTGGTGAGGGGTGGACCCATGAGGTGACCCTCATGGTGGATCTGAGCGCAGGTATCTATTCAACTCCCGTGGTGATCTCATTGCGGGGACATGTGGTGCAGGTCTTTACAACGTCTGTCGCCTTTCCAGGACAGACTATTTCATTCCTTTTCCCTTGAGTCCCTCAGCTGATCAGGCTCAGTCACCAGCATTAAGGTTTCTTTCTATCATCCACACCAAGTCTCCATCCATGATCCAGCTGAGACACCACCCGAGAGGCTCAGGGACACCCCTATGTGTTCACTAGAGCCAACACAGAGTCTAGGATCATTATCCAGCAGCTCCACACTGCTTCAGCTCATTGAAATTCATTAACCAGCGCAGGGCTTCAGACATCAGCCGCCTCATACCTCAGGCATCACCTGGTTGGTCCCATCATTCCCTTGGGTAGGGAATTATCATTCTGAGCATCTGGCCAGCTGGATAGTGAGTGGGCAGTCCTGGTCCTAAGACAGCAGGGCCAGTCAAGTGCTAAAGCACAGAATTAGAATTCCAGCCTGCTAGAACCCTTGGGGGCTAGACAATGAGACCCAGGAGAGCCCAGTTTTAGATTAGAGTAAGAGCTGAGAGAAACAGCAGGAGCCAGGGAGTCTTCAGCATGGTCGTGTTTGGGAGCATCCATTGTACCTAAGCCATTCCCTAATTTTCCTCGACAGTTCTAGCAACCGACAACTGGTGTTTTCTGCAGAAGTCTCCCAGGGCTCAGCAGCATGGCTTGTTTGCAGAGTCACTATGAGGTCAACGGACCTGCTGGTTCTGGACCTTTCTGTGTAAGGAAGGACTTGCTTCTCTGGGGAGATCAGTGTGGCTGGGGCCAGGAGAGGCTCTCCCCGCTTGCTGGGCATTAAGCAGAATAGTTTGAGCTCACCATAGAGCCAGAGCTGAACTTAGCTTAGATCTAGATTAGCCTCTGTTGAGGCTAATCATGAGTGTCAACTTGACACACCTGGGAAGAGGGAGCCTCAGCTGAAGAACTGCCTCCATCTGATTGGCCTGAAGATGCACACATTCGAGTGTTTGTGTGTGTGTGTGTGTGTGTGTGTGTGTGTGTGTGTGTGTATGTGTGTGTGTGTGTGTTATATTTTCTTTGATTGCTAATTGATTCAGGAGGGTCCCCACCACCACAACAGGTATCATTCCTAGGCTGGTGGGGCTGGGATGTAAATGTCTTGGCAGCTTCGTCCATCCCAGACAGATCTGACCTTGAGCCTGGGAACAAACCAGTGAGTAGCATCCTGGCCGGAGTTACTGACTTATCTCAAGGATGGACTGTAACTTGCAAGATGAAAGAAACCCTTTCCTCCCCAAGTTGCTTTTGGTCACGATGCTTATCCTAGCAACAGAAAGCTAACTAGGACCAGGTAAGAGGCACCAACACTGGGCTCTCCTCAGACTGAGGATGGGGAGGTCAGATGCCTCCAGGATCCTAAACTCCTGGTTAGAGCCTTCTGGAAAGCAAGGTTCACTGTGAAGTGACTACAACCCGAGCAGACGATCCCTCTACTCACGGAGGTCATGGAGGGCTATCACCGGGTTGACCACTGGAACTGGAGGTTGAAAGGCTCCTGTCCACTGCACTGTGGGCTGGACTTTCCATCATGAACCTTATGAGGTAGAGCCCTTTCACACAGCAACCTCGGTGAAGCAACTTTACCCTTTGCAGACAGGCAGCAGTAGACGAGAGACATCTGGGGTCGATGGAGAGGTCACCAGGGCTCAGGAATGCTGACAGAATGCTTTGGTGTGTCATGTGTCTCCAGCACAAGGACTCCAGCCAGCAGGCTACCCTGCCTGGACTTCATGGTCTGGCGCCATGTGATGACTGGGTTAAAACATCTAGGGACACTCTCTCAAAAGAGCATGAAGCCATCCAGTCAGGTGTAGGGAGTTCAAGGAAGACTTAAATAAATGTGTAAAGAGTGGGTGAAACCCTGGGTTAACCATGTATTTTTAACATGGATGCAGCCATTGTCAAGACCCAATGCTTCGCTCAGACCCACGGAAATGGTAACGTCTTCCCTGTCTCTGTGCTCAGTGAGGCTCAGAGGGACATCACTTCCTCTGTCCGGAGTGTGAATGTTGACTGTGTGGGCAAATTTACAAAGGAATGCTGTGGAGATTCTGAATTTGGTCCCAACAGCTCACAACCATTTCTAACTCCCTTCCCAGGTAGATCTTGTGCCCTCTGCTGGCCTTCGTGGCACCTGCACCTATGTGGTGCATGCACAGACACATAAACAAAAGTCAAACCATACAGGAACACAGGTTGGTGATGACTCAGCCAAGTATGCTTGCTAGGGTGGCTAATCTTGGTTGTCAACTTGACTGGATCTGGGATTGGCTAAAAAGGAAGCTGCTGGGCACACCCGCAAAGATTCTTCTTCATTGGATTTTTTGAAGTGGAAGGACTCACTTTAACTGTGGGTAGCATCTTCTGAAGGCAGCCCAGAAAGAAAAAAAGACAGGGAAGACGGAAACTTTGCTTTTTTGCCTGCTTGCCTTCACTCTTGCTGGCACCTTCATCCATCCTGTTGCTGCTGCGTTACTTTGCTGATATTAGAACCAACTTCTTGAAGAGCTAAAGAGTGACGTTTCCCAAGAATCCTCCAGGCCTTCAGAGTCAGATGGAGACTTCTGGGATACCAGCCTCATGGACTAAATAATTGTTGGGTTCTCAGACTCTAGTGTGAGACAGTCATTTATGAAGTACTCAGACTGTATCTTGTAAGCCAATCTAATCTACTCCCTTTAACTATAAATAAATATATATATATATATATATTCACTCTATATTCATTCTATCTGTCCTGTGGCCCTAGAGAACCCTGACACACTTGGGGTCCATCCTGCACTACCCAGGCTGTGAACTCAGGCTCCCTCTCTTTAGCCCCACCTGCTGTCCTTTGGTGAGAAATGCAGTCACTTTTGGCTCATTTGCCACATGCTGCCCATCTGGGCTCTAAACAGACCACCCACCTTGGTATGACCGTCCTTTTGTTTGAATTCTCCGGTTTCCTCTCAGTCGGTGATTCGGCAACTCTGCTGCGAGCTGAGATCACCTGGGAGTCTAACGAGTCCCCACCACAGGCCAATTAGCTGAGAATTTCTGGCAGAGGGAAGCAGACATCCGTTCCAGGTCCCTGGGAGGTTCTGGTGTGCAGCAGGTTGTGAGAGCCAAATGCTCGCAGCAGCATGCCTTGGGCGTAATGAGCACAGCTTCTGGGGGGCTTGTTAAGATGCGGGCTGTGATTTGGGAGGCAGGTGACACGGATGCGTGAGTCTCCGATGTCGGAGACGCTGCGGCCCGAGAGGGGAGATTCGACGTTCATTTGGGGATGGTTCTAAGGGTGGTGGAGATTGGGGATTAATATGTAAGAACTCCACGGGACAGCATTTGCCTAACATGCTCAAGGGGCCTGGGTTCAACCCCCAGGATCTTAAGAGCAAAAATCAATTTGGTTTTAAAGAGCAGCAACAAAAGTAATGCTGAAACCCAGCGTTTCCCACTGCGTGCTGCAAGTCTACTCCGCAAGAAAAGGTAGAGGGGACACCGGGCCGCTGTCACAGAAGGGCAGAGGGGGTACAGGGAGCTGCCACCAACACACACAGTACTGTGAGCCGGGACAGAGACAGAGGTGCTGCCATGTTCACAGCACTCCACTCTCCCCAGGCCAAAAGGACAGGGGGTCCCCTTTGGACTCTCCAGTGTCTTAGGATATCAGCCGTGGGTTGGGGAAACATCTGTAGAGAGGGGAGAACCATGCAAGGCTGACTCCTCCTTAGACAGTCTCGGTTCCGGAGATAGAGCCTCAGCAGATGTGCAGCTCTGAGGACCCTGGGAATGTGCATCTCCAGGAGTTGTCTCACTAGGAGATGGTGACACGCCTGGCCCCTGGTGACCTTGGAATGGATGAACCCTCTTCTGTAAAGACAGGCAGGTAGCTTAGAAAGAGGAACTCTGTGTGCCAACCACACAGACAGCATCCACCCTGGTCTCTCAGTTGGGTCACTCTGTCCCTAGGCAGGTCCTGCTGCTCTCTGGGCCTCAGTTTCCCCAGCTGTGACAGTCATCTTGGAAAACTCTAACTTTCTGCTCCTGGTGGTAAGGAGTGAGAAGATGGACTGGGTGCTCATATTAGGGGGGGTGTGAGTGAGAGCTGTGCTGGGGCAGATGCCTGGGTGAACCAGAGTGGATAGAGGACTAGATGAGTGGATGTGTAGATGATGGCCCATGGGTAGGTGGCCACATGGATGGTGGCTGGCTGGATGATGAGTGGCAGATAGATGGACAGACAGATGGAGGAATGGACAGATGAGTGGATAGATGGGATGGATGAACAAATGGATGGAAGGACAGATGGGTGGATGGGAGGACAGACAGATGGATGGATGGATGGATGGATGGATGGATGGATGGATGGATGGATGGAACAATGATTGGATGGCTAGATGGATGGATGGATGAGTGGAGAGATGGATAGATGGATGGATGGACAGACAGACAGAAGGACAGATGGATGGATGGAAGGATGGTCAGGTGGATGGAAGAGCAAACAGATGGATGGATGGACAGAACAATGGTTGGATGGATGGATGGATGGATGGATGGATGGATGGACAGATGGATGGATGGATGAAAGGAGAGGTGGATGGATGGACCAGAGGCCACTGTCCAACCCTCTCCACTTCCCTCAGGTGGGAAGTCTGCTTATCTTCCTGATAGTCTCCCACGACTGAACACTCATCCACGTCTCCATAGCCCCAGGTCTCCCTGCATAGGTTCTCTTGTCCCAGCAACTCATAGGAAGGAAGAGACTCAGGTACCCCATCCCCCAGAACACAGCCTGATGGGCCGCTCGGGGCCCCTCCCCTGGTAGAAGAAGGCATAACCCACTGCATAACTGCTTCATGTGACCCCATAACCGCTCACTTTCTGTGACAGGTGGCAGATACGGAAGCATTGTGCCTGAGCCGCCATCGGCAGTCAGCCCCGTGCAATGTCTGCAATCTGCCCAGGAGACTCTGCTAGTGCAGGAGTGAGACCCTATGCATCAGAGTCTGCCTTCTGCTCTGCTCAGTCCACGGCTGGGAACTGTCACTGTTGCTGTCACTGCCCTTACCATCGTGACCATTGTTGTACCGTCATCACTACCACTGTGATCACTACAATCATCCTCGACACCATTACCACATTCTTCATCATCATCATAATCAACACCATCAACATCATCACCACCACCTTCACCATCAGCATCACCGGCATCATCACCATCACTTCTTCCCTCACAGGACCATAAGCTCGATAGGAGCAAAAATCTGTCCTCTCATCCCCCTTGGCCTCTTGAGCTGGGCCTGGGACAGTGCACATGTATTTGCTGGCTCCACGTGGGAAGAAAACCCTCAGTGCACTTCTGTTGTGATGCCAATGTTACAGGGACACAGAGCTGGTGGCTGGAGCCTAGATGCCACAGCGCCACAGACAGAGGTGCTTCTGCTCACTATCCATGCTCCTGCCTGGCCTCCTCTCCTGGCACCCTTCCCTTCTCACGGGGGCTCTATGAGGCCTCATTGATTAAATGCCCAGGTCCACTACGTGATGGATTTAGCATCAATACTCCCTGCCCCGGGGGCAGACCTGGGCAGGAAGCTCTCTAAATAAAGACATCTAATGATGAGCGTGCAGCCTGGGTGCAGGACGCGGGGGTGAGGGTTGGAGGTGGGGGCTCCATTAGCCAGGAGCAGCGGGGCTGAGCAGAAAGGCATGAGGCCTCGTGGGCACTGCATGGCTGGCAAGGTGAGTGAGCCTGTTGTGGGGCTGAGGTATGAGCACAAATGGTGATCCTCAGTGTGGGTGCACACGCATGACCCCCGCAGTGGGCGCACACTGGTGACCCTCACTGTGGGCAAACACTAGTGACCCTCGCAGTGGGCGCACATGGGTGACCCTCTCTGTAGGCACACACTGGTGACCCTCGCTGTGGGCGCACACGGGTGACCCTCTCTCTCTAGCCTTCCGGTTGTCCTGCCAGGATATCAAGACCGATTTGAGACATCTTGAGGCAGGCACTGCGCCGTGCCGGCTACGGCAGGAGGATCTGTGTTCTCCATCATTGCCCTGTATACAGTGTCTGGATGGGCGCTCGAGGTTGCCCTCCCCCACACTCCCAGGTGAAGAGTGGGCGGGCTCTCTGCTGCTGGTTCCTGCATTTAATGATTTGCCCTTGGAAATATCGCTCAAGTTAGTTTCCGAGATAACTTAGTTCTTAATTAACCTCTTGCATTTCCCATTTTCCACCTGGATCTCAGGTGCTTCTGAATCAACCTATCCAGCTTTTCCCAGTCCCTGCCGAGCTGCCCAAGGCCCGGGGGCAGGTGTTGGATGGAGAGGTTGTGAGTGACAGAAAATCCAGTTGCTCTGGCCATCAGCAAGGACAGCGCTGACCTCTGTGCAGCAGCTTAACATGCATTTTAGTAGCAATAGTGGTTCCCAGCTCCTTTGTCCTCTGATAGCCAGAGAGGGTGCCTTAGGTCATTCATTGTGTCTCTGTTGTCCCAATATTCCCGGCCTGCCTCTTCCCCGCCCCGCCCCCAGATGCCCCAAGTCCTCAGCGTGCTGCTGGTCATTCTGGCTGAGAACCCAGCAGCCAACTCATCTGAAGACACTTGCGCTAACTCTGTGGCTGTTTATTCCCGAGACTTCTGGGATCTTTCCTAGGATCACCATTAGCGTCCAGACCCATCGCCCCAGGGGAGATCCTGGACTGTGGATGATGGAGCCGGAGGTTTTATTTTTCCCTTGTGCGATCTAGTCTGAGAAGTCTTGGCGGATTTGACTACATCATCCGAATGAGGTAAAACTGGCCAGTGGGAAGAGAAGGCCGGGGAGGTGACAGCTGAGTGACCCTGGGAAATGAAATGGAAAGGAGAACCTCAGAGTCAGAGGATCTTGCCCTCTGCAAAGAGGGAGCCTCAGATCAGACCCACGCCACGCCCCACATCCTATCCACCCTCTATGTGGGAGCCACGCCCACCTCTGACTCCGCCCCACACCAGACCCTGAAATGAGAATGGATGGCAATTTACTAGTTAGTACCCGAGGGTGCAGGTCTGTCTCCACGTGTGGTTTTCTCCCGTCTCACAATCATCCTCCAAATTTGCTGTGGGAAAGGACAAGTGACAGGAATAGGAAGCTCTCGGCAGAGGACAAAAGAGTCGTGCGCCCGGCAGATCACTTATGCCGGTCCATAAGCGCTCATTTGCCTTGCCGGTTACTCATGTGCCGGCTACCCTTCCCTGCTCCTCAGTCTGGAGACTGACACTGTGCCTGACAGCATAGATGCCATGCTCAACAGATGTCCCAGTCACTGGGCGGTATAGGGTTAAAAAGCTAGTGACTTCCCCAGCCCCTCTCAGAAGAATTTCCTCACACCAATGAGGAACACTGCCCTCTCCCGGCCCCATTGTTCGCCTCCTCCCCCCCAACCCCTTCCGACCTACCCCTCCACTCTCACCCTCACCCCATCCCTGATGCTCAAGCTTAGATAGGGGCTGTTCCCTGCTCTGATAGTCCCTGGGTCGCCAGGTCTCTAATGGGCTCCTTGTGTCTACCTACAGCCCTGTGAGCAACGTTCTCTCTCCCTATCTATCTATCTATCTATCTATCTATCTATCTATCTATCTATCTATCTATCTATCTCACTATATAGTGCCGGCTGGTTTGGAACCGGTTATGTAATCCAGGCTTTGAGCTGGCCTAGAATTCAAAGATCTTCCCGTTTCTGTTTCCATTTGTGCTGGGGCTGTGGTGGCATGTGCCATCCACCAAGCCTGGCCAAACAATGTTCCTGAAACTTCTATTTTGAATTTCTAAGCTTGATTCTGCTTCCCACAGAGACCTGGTCTGTGCCTTAACGTAACAAGGGACTGATAGAGACCCTGATTCCACTTGGTGTCTCCCAGTGCAGTGGAATGAGTCTGGGGAGGACTCCACAGAAGTGACTCCCTAACGCTCAGATGCAGAGACTGGGCAGGAATCCTCTGGGTGGCTCCCAGCAGTGGATGGAGACCATTGGATTACTGGGCCAGGTAGCAGTGTAAGGAACTCAGAGCTTAGATGAATGGATGTCTAACCCTAACCCAACCCTAAGGCCACAGCTGCTCCATTCTACGGCCCCCTCCCTGATCAGAGGACCCATCACTTCCCATCCTAGATGTGAGTTTCCAGTTTGATGCCCAAACACAGGTTCTTCAAGCTGAGGATGGCAGCCTCTGGCAGGCCGGGATGCTCTACAGAGACAGAACTGCCCACATCCTTCCCAAAATCCGACCTGGTTTGTCCTGGGTCCCCAGATCAGCAGGACATGGGTTCCTATGGCACGTGGTACATTTGGACATTTCTCAGGTCAGGGGAACAAACCTGAACTCTTTTTTTCCCTCTTCCTTCCTTCCTTCCTTCCTTCCTTCCTTCCTTCCTTCCTTTTTTCTTCCTTCCTTCCTTCCTTCCTTCCTTTTTTCTTCCTTCCTTCCTTCCTTCCTTGCTTTCTCTCTCTCTCTCTCTCTTTCTTTCTTTCTTCCTTCCTTCCTTCCTTTCTCTCTCTTCCTTCTTTCCTTCCTTCCTTCCTTTTCTTTCTTTCCATCCCAATCACTGCCCCCGTCCTAGACTCCCCCACAGGATCCCTCCCCCATCCTCCCTCTCCTTCTCTTCTGAGTACCCCTTTCCCATGTATCGCCCCATTCTAGCACATTAAATCTGCAGGGTTAGGCACATCCACTCCCACTGAGGCCGGACAAGGCGGCCCTGTAGGGGAACCGATTCCACAGCCAGGCAACAGCGTAAGGAACAGCACCTACTTCGGTTGTTGGGTGACCCACACAGAGACTGAGTACACACCTGCTACATATGTGCTGGGAGTGGGGCGTGGGGGGCTTCTGTCTTGTCCTTGTGTGCTCTTGCTCTTTGGTTGATGCTGGCTAAAAGAAATGCAGGGACAAAGATAGAGCAGCCCAACTTGAGACCCAGCCCAGGGGCAAGCTCTAATCCCTGACACTATTAATGACACTCTTATGCTAGCAGACCGGAGCCTAGCATAACTGTCTCTGAGACTCTGCACCCAGCAGCTGATGGAAACAGATGCAGAGACCCACAGCCCAACACTGAATGGAGCTCAGGGACTCTTATGGAAGAATAGAAGGAAGAGTTCAAAGCCCTGAAGAGGTGAGGAACTCCATAGGAAGACCAATAGAATCAATTAACCTGGACCCTTGGGAGCTCTCAGAGACTGACCCACTAACCAAAAAGCCCGAACTCTTAGCCCTTCCCTCCTCTGCACCAAGCGGAGAACAATATGACTATTAGAGAAGATGTGCCCTTCATATGCAGGGGCCCAGTCCTAGATGTCTCCTGGGTTTCTTTTCCAGGTGGGAGAAACAATGTAGGGTGACTCAGAAGTGCCCACAGAGCCCCATGCATCTAGGCTCCTCTGGTAATATTTATATGGTGACCATCGGGGAATTTATTAGTTCGAGAGACAGTTCTCATCACAGGTAATTTCATAATGGCTCCAAGCGTTCGATGGCCTTGTAAAAGTCACAGTTGCCATTAGCAGGAGAGCGCTGTCACCTATAGTGTGCTTGGACTGTCAGAGCAAAGGCAGACCTCCAGGCTGCCTGCAGCCAGCGTTCCCTCAGGCCACTAAATTACCTGGCTGGACAGCGATTCCAGGATGGAGTTATTAAACGCAGACACGCTGGCCCTGTTAAGTGGGCTTCCTGTAAATTTACTGTGGGAAAAGAAGCTGCGTGGCCCAGAAACAAGTGGCCAAATGCTGAGGGAGCTGGCAGAGGCCGGTCTGAACTTCTAAGGGTTTGCCTGTTCCCAGGGATGGCTTCCTTCTTTCTGTGAGGTGTGGAGATCCGAGGTTCTCTTGTCTGAAGCAACAATAAAAGCAGTGTCCATTCAGAGCTGGCCTGTGGATGCTCGATTATGAGTGCCTCAGACCTCCGGGACTCAGCTCTTTGTCTACTTTGGAGCTGACAGGCTCCAGTCTCAGAGTGCCAGTGAGGCAAGGTGCAGCTGGCCACTGAAGGAGAGGAGGAGCCTCTGCTTTCCGAGGAGTTCCCGGGGGAGGGGACAGAGCTTGGGAAGAGTAGTGCCATTCCTTCCAGAGATGCCTCATACCCACCCCCGAGCCCCAACACGCATGTGTATGCTACTTCTGAGGCTGGGATTTGAACCAGGTCCTGAAGGAATGTGATCAGTCAGGGCAACTGCGATTGAATGCAGGGTCGAAGGGTGTTTTTGTGGCCAAGTTTGAGGGGCCAGGAGAAAGTCCTGAGAACACGGGAAGCTTCCGCTGTAGCCCTGGGCCAGGGTTGGGTGCTGAGGGTGTGCACTGCAAACAGTATGGAAAGGGAGGGGGAGGGAGAACGAGTACCTTGATCCTATCATCCTTCCTCTCTGTGCTTCTAACCAGGGCCCTGGGTTCGATTCCCAGGACTGACTAAGCTGGTCATACTTATACCTATAATTCCAGCATTAGGTGTGTGGAGGATCAGAAATTCAAGGTCACCTTTGCTTTTATAGTGAATTTGAGACAGTCTGGATACATAAGATCCTGTCAGAAAGAGAGAGACAGAGAAAGAGAGAGAGAGAGAGAGAGAGAGAGAGAGAGAGAGAGAGAGAGAGAAGGAGGAGGAGGAGGAAGAAGAAGAGGAGGAGGAGGAGAAGGAGAAGGAGAAGGAGGAGGGAGAGAGAGGAAGGAAGGAAGGAAGGAAGGAAGGAAGGAAGGAAGGAAGGAGGCTGGTGAAGTGTAAAGTCACCAAGAACCTTTAGACAGAGTAGCTCTAAGACAAAGATGGCGTCTTTTGGAAGCCCAAGGCTGACCGTGTCTCTCCATAGTGAATGTCATCCAGGGTGAAAGGTCTCCATACCCAAGCTTGCATTCAGGAGGATTGGGACAGGATCAAAGTTCTGTTTGAACCCCACCCCTTCCCATTCTAGGCCACAGTCAGGAGGGGATGGTCTGTGAAGACCCCCAGGAAGGATGTAACTCAGCCTGGGACCCCATAGGTGCACCCTACTGCCCTGTTCCAGGAACATATGTATCTGAGAAGGAAGGCCAATGTCCCATTCCCTCCTCCTCCTCTTCCTCTTTCTCTTCTTCCTCCTCTTTCTCTTCCTCCTCTTTCTCCTCCTTCTCTTCCTCATCTTCCTCTTCCTCTTTTACTTTTTCTCCTCTTCCTCCTCCTCTTTCTCCCTTCTTCTTCCTCCTCCTCTTCCTCCTCTTCCTCCTTCTCCTCTTCCTCACTATTTCCTCTACCTGGGAAGAGTACCCTCTCCAGGTCTGCGGAAGATGAGGCTGAGACCTACCTGTGTCATGGTTGACTGTGGGCCACAGCACTGTTCAGTAAGTCCAACGAGCTGCCTGCAGAACAGGAAGCCTGCATCCTCTTTGTTTGCCACTATGCCTGCCTGTGAAAAGCTCCGTGGTACCCTTGTCTTTTAGCAGCTGCTGAGCAGGGCTACCTCTAGCTTAGCCCAAGGACCCAGGAGCCTTTCCTGTGCTCTGTGCTATGACTGCAGGTGGGTGCTTCTGAGCCATGCAGAGGGAATCCTGAGAGTCCCAAGTGCAGAGGCTCAGAGGTCCGCAGTTTACAGAGAAGCCTCAGGCCTTTGCTCGCCCTTATTGAGGACGGAGCATCAACAAAGCCTTTGTTTGCTCTTGACCCAGCCCCAGAACCTCAGATTCTAGATCCAGGAGTTAGGACCTCAGTCTTTCACCACATAGCCAGTGCGGACACAGCCTTTGGCGGCAATCAGTGTACAGGAGTCAGCAGTGAAGGCAAATGCCTTTCACCCTGTCTGGTCCCTAAAAGCTGGGGGGATGGTAGATACCTAAGGCCGGGGCTGCAGGATACAGTGGGGAGTTGTGGGGGATTCTTTGGAGAGGCAGCAGAGAGTCTTAAGACTCCTGCTCTGGATGGGGGCGGGGCAAGAAGGTATGTGGGGGAGGGAGGAGGGGCCAACAAGGTCCACAGGGCAGAGAGGCAGTGGAAGGCTGACAGTTGCCAGGGGAAGGGTTTTGTACATCCCATGCTCTTACTGAGCTTTCTCACGTGGACCAGGTAGTTCTCTTCCTCCCAGGCCTCAGCCTCCCCGTGGATCCACGCCATGCAGACAAGCCCATCTGCCTCTATTGCCAAGGGGCCTTGTGCTTAGATCAGTGCCTATCCTGGGACATATTTTCCCATGGTGTTTTGTGGAAAAGTAGGAAAAGAGAAGGCAGACCTGGGGTAGTTAAAGGAAGGGCACTGGGCTCTACGGTCTGGGTCAGAGATTTCCTGCTGGGAGTCCCCGCTGGTGGAAGCTGGTCTGCAGCTTGAGTCTTGGAGCCTTTGGGACTCCGATAATCCAGGAAGGGACCTGGGACCCTTAGGTGCACTGGAGTCTTTGCCTGGGACCTGCTTTTTAAAGTAAAGGCATCTGCCTGCTGCCTGGTGTTAGACCTGGGGATGCTTTAGCGCCAGTAGGAGGAGGGGGCATTGCACCTGCAGGCTGCCACCTCCTCAGCGGCGCTCTGACCTCTCAATTCTTTCTGGCACCTCAGGGAGTCCCCATGTCCCATTCCTCTGTGACCATTTCTGGGTGTAATCCCATGGGGGCTCAACCCTGCTACCTTCCTTCTGGAGGAAGAAAGGCTGGCTGTCTCTCTGTCCCTCAAAAGATGTGACCCGTGTTACACACAGTACTGCTGAGTCATCAGACATTGGTTATAAACGGGTTTTGCCATGAGGTCCCTGAATATTTAGCGGAGCATTAAGGGCGTGCATCTTACGCAAAGATTTCTTACCATTAAATAGAAAAGGCCGGCACCGTTAACGTTAAGAGTCTTTCCTAAGCAAGCGAGTCGGGCAAATTTAAATAATGCAGGAGGCGGCCCCGAATCCAAGCTGGTGACATTTGCGCCTCAGGACAACACTCAAAGACATACAGGTTATTTATTCCTTTAATTCCCCTGGAATGCGCCTATAAATCCGTATTACAAGATTTTAATGAATATTCATCTCTAAAATGAAATATGCAGTTGCTCTAGTTTTTTAAGGGGAGGTGGAGGGGGGCGGGGAGGAGGCTGTGGGTGCAGACACTGCAGACCTGAATTCTGGAGCAGCCTAAGTACCCATGGGGTGCCGGGGACAGGAGACCTGGCTTCAGGAATCCACTGAGAGTTCTAGAGAAACACTGGATGAGATGGGACTTCACGGTGTGCACAGGGCCCTCCCACTAAATGAATGCCTGCGCTTAGGCTCATGTGTGCACTGGGATTCACACACACACACACACACACACACACACACACACACACACACACACACTCACTTTCAGTCCTGGGGTCCCTTGAGCCAGTGGTTCCCAGGGATTGGCTGCTTAACCTGGTGGCCCTATCTCATCAGGGTGGCCTCTGAACAGCTGGCACTCTCTTGAGATCTCTTCCTGCTCATAAGCACACCGTTGCAAATTAAGATGTGCTTGCTTCCAGGATCGAGGCACCCTATGCTGTCCTCAAATTGTCCTGTTTTGAGGGGGAGGCATTGGTCTAGATTTTAGGTCACTGCAGGTGGCTGGGGAGTTGTGTAAAGCAGGAGGTGGAAGACACCTCCAGCTGGCTGGGGTGACTGAGGGAGCATGGGACGCAGGTTGGGGAGGGAGTTCTTGTTTCAATTTGTGGACTCTCATAGCCACAGCTCTGCCATATTTAGACAGGGAAAGGGACAAGGAAAAGGGCAAGGCCAGCCTCTCCTGCTCCCTCTTTGACCCTCTCTTCTGGTCACCTTACATTTTGGACAGCAGGAGGGGCTCAGGCCCTTGGGCAATGAGTCCCGAGTAGCTGGCTGTTTGTTCCTTTATTAAGTAAAAACTGAGTGAAAAAAAAAAGTAATTTTAAGTACTGCCAGAGACAGCCACATGTGTCCAGCCCAAAAAGTTCAGAGGTCGACCTGACATTGAAGATGGTGGGGACAGGTTAGACCCTGGCTCTGCTGATCAATATATCCCTAATTAGTCCAGGACGCCTCACTAGACCATTTCCTCTGGCAGCATTCAGCACAGTTATTTCTCCAGGTTCTACTCTGGGCGCCTTTCCCACCCCCACATTGAGGGTCCTCCTCCTGGCGCCACACTTGACAGACCATTCTTGACCCAGGTCTCTCTTAACCAGCATTTTGCTAGTGTCACTTCTTTCTTCATCCTCTTCCCCAATAGGGTATGTCCTGTGTTGCAATAAAACAGATACCAACTTGTAACCAGGAGGGGAAAGGGGTACTATTGTGGGTCACAGAGACACTGGTCTAGTGGCATCAAGATACACCCAATGACAGAAGTTCTTCACTGTGTCAGGACCCAAAAGCCATCTGACATCTTAGGGAACGATCTGGCTTTTACCCTGTAGTTGCTATCGGATATACAAACATCACTTGGCTCCTCCTGTCCCTCCCACTCATGGCTACTCTGTCCCAGCGACCCAGTGGCTGAAGGGCTGACCTCCTGCGACCATCAGCTAACAGAGTGGCGGAGTCTAGAGCTTGCTGGTACCCAGGAGCGGGGATTTTGGGTCTAGACATCCACTCCCCTCCATTTGCCCTTGAGCTGTTTGTGTTTTGGGCTCTGTTTTTTATTGTTCTCTCTCTTTCTTTCCCTTTGTTCACAAAGAATCAGTCCACTGGAAAAGCCAATTAAAACAAGGAGAGATTAAAAGAGAGGCTTCAGAAAGAGACAGTCGCTATGCACGCATTTAAGCAGCACTGGGAATAAACAGCTTGGAGTCTACTCACATTAAAATTAAGCAAATATTTTACATTCTGCTCTTGGCCAGATTTGGTGTCGTTTCTATGGAAACATGCATCATTTGTGCTGCAGACAGTCCCTTCCAGGTCTACTGGCCTTTGTGTCCAGCTAGGGTTCTTTGCCCTGTCCCAAGGACCGTTCAGTGAAGTCTGGGATGGGAACACTTCGCCCAGTGCAGCATCCTTTTAAGTCGGGTTCTGTGGGTTGATGAAACTTTGTCTCAGGGCTGTGAGAGCACATGGTCTATAGGAGCAGAGGAGAGTAAGCACCCTCACATCCAGGCTGTGCAGGGCTCGGATGATGACCAGTCTCTGAGAGGAAGCAGGGCCTCGCCTCAGTTCTCACTCAACTGCAAGAAATGTCCCAGGGGTCCACAGGGCCATGACAGAGATATGCTGTTTGGGAACAGAGACCAGAAAGAAACATCCAAATAAATTCCATCTCTGGATGGTTCACAAGCCTCTTTAATTCCTCTGAAATCCCAGTTGGGCTCTGTGACTGAAATTTAAAAAAAAAAAAAAAATAGAAGTTGGAGCCTGGGATGGGGCAGTTACGAAAGACCAGGATAGTAGGCCACTGGTAGGAACCAGCCCTAACTGGTAAGTTTACATGTGGCCTGTACCCCCAAAAAGGCTCATGCTGAGGGCTTGATGCCTAGCTAAGGGGTCCAGTCATTGAGAGGTAAAGATCAGAAAATCTCTGACCTAATCAATAGACTTGTGCATCGATGGATTTATAATAGAATGGATTAGGAGGTGTCGGCATAATAGAAAGTAGGCATGGTTGGAGGAAGTGGGGCAGGTTCTAGGGGGTCCTAACTTGGCTTGGGACAATTCTACACTGCTTTTTGGATGCTCTGCCACACCCTTCCACCCCGATGTTCTTCCCCAACAGGCCCACTGTAACGGTGCCAAGCGACCTGAACATTTGAAACCTCCGAAATGCCATCTCGGTATTTGGTCACATCAATGAAAAGCTGCCACAGCCAACTCCGCTACAGCCCAGCCTACCTGGGCAGAAGACCAGATCTCGGTGCCTCTCCCCCATTCCCCACCATCAAGGCCCCTCCTCCCAGCACCACCCTGGAGAGACCATCATGGACCTGCTTAGCCATGATCAGGAGGGACTCAATGGGATCTCCAGGGCAACCGTTGCATTGAGGTGAAGTCCAGCCCAGCAGGCATATTGTGAAGGAGTCCATTCCCAGGGGATGTCACCTGCCTGAAGGGGTACCATCTGTGACCTGCCCCCTGAGACTTCTGAGGTCAGGCATGGTGTGCCCTGTGCATAATGAACACCTTCTCCACTGTTTCAGAGTCCTCGGAATCAAGAATGATCTCTGCAGAATTTGGAGGTAGCCCCTGGGAAGTTTATATGATACTATAGGCTGTAGACCCTGGGGCTGGGCCCTTAGCGTTTGGCCTTGAGCCCAGGGAAACGGAGACCCTCATGTTGAGATTCCGCTTGACCGGAAGAGGCAGTAGATCTCGGGGCTGGGACTCTGCCTCTCCTAGGAGCTGTAACACATGGGAGGAAGCAGGACTCTCCTAGTGAGCCCTCCTGTTGAGATCTATTTATTTATTCGTTACGATTTAAAAATTTTAAAAACAATATGTCTGGGTGGGTACCTGAGAAAGCCAGAAATGTTGAATCCCTGCAGCCAGAGTTACAGGTAGTTTGGACCACCTGACAAGGGTGCTGAGAACCAAATTCAGGTCTAATGCAAGAGTAGTGTACTGGCTGGTTTTGTGTGTCAACTTGACATAAGCTGGAGTTATCACAGGAAAAGGACCCTCAGTTGTGGAAATGCCTTCATGAGATCCAGCTGTAAGGCATTTTCTCCACTAGTGATCAAGTGGGGAGGACCCAGCCCATTGTAGGTGGTACTGTCCCTGGGCTGGTGGTCTTGGGTTCTATAAGAGAGCAAGCTGAGCAAGCCAGTAAGTAACATCCCTCCATGGCCTCTGCATCAGCTCCTGCCTCCTGACCTGCTTGAGTTCCAGCCCTGACTTCCTCTGGTGATGAACAGCAATGTGGAGGTGTAAGCTGAATAAACCCTTTCCTCCCCAACTTGCTTCTTGGTCATGATGTTTTTGCAGGAATAGAAACCCTGACTAAGACAAACAGAAAGTATAGATAGATAGATAGATAGATAGATAGATAGATAGATAGATAGATAGAGATATATAGATACATAGAGATATATAGATATATATAACACACATATATATATAATTTTTTAAAAAGACTTATTTATTTTATGAATGAGTACACTGTTGCTGTCTTCAGACACACCAGACAGAAAAGGGAATCGGATCTCATTACAGGTGATTGTGAGCCACCATGTGATTGCTGGGATTTGAACTCAGGACCTCTGGAAGAGCAGCCAGTGCTCTTAACCACTGAGCCATCTCTCCAGCCCCATAGCAAGTGTTCTGATCCTCAGTCATCTCTCCAGCTCCACCACCCAGCCCCGCACTTTAGCCATATCCTTGCTTCTACGACGTGCTTTACGGACACTGCAACTCCTCACAGTGTGCTTATTGAGCCCTAACTGTCACACACTCACCCACTCACTAACATGTCCCACTTCTTGCTGCCTCTCAGCTATTGACTCTGGAGCCTCTTTTCTGTTATTCTCTACGATATGGTCTCAACCCACCCACTCCCAGACACTCCCAGCCCCGACCCGCTCCTGCCTCCCTCCCCCTTGCCCCACCCACTCCCAGCCCCGACCCGCTCCTGCCGCCCTCCCCTTGCCCCACCCACTCCCAGCCCCTACTCGCTCCTGCCGCCCTCCCCTTGCCCCAGCAGCTATTCAATGACGCCATTGCTCATGCCTGGAACACGAGAATGCCAGCCTCAAACACCATCAGGTCTTCTCTGCTTGCGTGGTTTACTTCTGCAGCACCTTGATCAAAGTTCCTGGAAGGATGGATCTTAGCACACAGTTTCCAAGTGTCTCAGCAGCGGGTGGTAGGAGTGCATGGGGGAGCCTCCTCACATCTCAATGGACCAGGAATCAGACAGTAAAGGCCACCCCTAGTAACTTCCTTCATCCGGGCTCCACCTCCCTAAGATTCACACCACAGCTCCACTGGGAAACAAACGCTCAATACAGGGGCCTGTGAGGACTTCTCAGATACAAACTCAAGCACCAACATTCCTGCCTCTGACTGCCTCCTCCCCTCCCTCCCTGACCCAAGCCGCAAGCCCCTCTCACTTAGACAACTATGGGGAGCCCCTGCTATTTTTCTCCAAACCGCCATTGGTAAAGTGGCTGCCGTGTGGGTTTCACAGTGTCACCTATTTGAGGGATGTGAAGGGGCTGGATGTCACACTGTGAAAAAAATGGGCCAGTGGTTTGCTTTCGGTTCGTTTGATAAACATTTTTAAGCACGCGTAAGTTATTTTTCCGGAGCGTTGCTCCCAGGTGCTTATCGGTGAACTCCTCAAAAAGTAATAAAAACTACATTTAACACTTGACAGTCACTTAGTCTGAGATGGCCCCGTCCAAAGATACTTGAGAAATACTTGATACCCATTAGTTTACTCCCCGGAAAGCCTCAAAGAAAGGATTTAGTCTAAGTTTTCCTCAATTATCTGCGACTTCCTTTTTGGAGACAGGTTCCTGCTATAATGGCCCGAGTTGGCCTCATATTTATGATCCTCCTGCTTCAGCTTCCCAGGGTCTGAGATTTCCAGCACATACATGCCTTCTGCAAGTTTTATACAGCCGATTTCTTTTAAAAGGAGAAAGAAAAACAAAACAAAACCAAAAGCAACGGAGAAAGGAAACGGGACGTGGCCCGTGTGTCCAGTGAGAAGGTTCATACCCACACACTCACCAGGATGCCTTTACGACTGAAGAAGAGGAATCAAGCAAGAGCAGGAATCAAGATAAGCATCTGTTGTTGGGATGGCCAAGGGTGTCTGGCCCCTGCTAGGCCCTCGGTCATCCCCTGAAGGGGGTTAGCAGGAAGCTGAACTTCTTAAGGATTCTTCAGGGCAGGCTCTTTCTCCTCACAACCTTGATGGTGAGAACCTTCTGCTGGGCCTGTTGTGGTGGTGAGGGATCTTCGGGTTGAACAGGGCCAGCACGACCTGAAAGGCAGTCTTCTAGAATGTTCCACATAACTAAAGTTGATACATGTATATGCTGGTTACTGGCCCAGAATCAATATTTCTAGAGTTGGGGGTTTCAAGGGTTCCCAGTATATCAGGCAAGCCAGGGAATACTATTCTGAACTAATTTTTATTAAATGCCAGAGGAAGCATCTTCTGGGGGCTTGTTGAAATGCACGCAGAGACCCTTGCCTCTGCAGTCTATTCTGCTAAGGGTGCAGGGGGGACCTGCCTCTTAGGGGACCCACCTCTCAAGGGACCCGCCTCTTAAAATGCCAGATGGGGTGGGATCAAGACATGACTTAGCTAAGAAAGTGTTTGCCTGAGTTTGATTCCCAGAACCCATGTAAACAGGCTTGGTATGGTGTCAATGCACTTGCTCCAGATGTGAGGAGTCAGGGACAGGAGGATCCCTGGGGTTTACCAGCTAGCTAACTTAGTCTATTCAGGAAGTTCCAGTCTAGTGAGATACTCTGTCTCAACCAACAAGGCGATGAACAGTACCTAAGGTTGCTATCAGGCTCCTGTGCTGACACAGTACAAGAACCGAGCGTAGGCCTATGAGGTTTAAGAAAAAACACATACTCAGGTCATTCATGTTACGAGAATGCCAAATCTTTTACTTGATTCACCAAATATATACCCCAAGTTCACCGGGTGGAATATTCTAGGAAACACAGTGGAAAAACCGGCTTATGCCCTCAGGAACAAAGAAAGAGGAACAAAAGACAGGAACTGATTATTGCCCAGGTGTACCACCCAGGTGTGTTGCTTCAGAGCCAGGGCTTTCCTTTGTTAGGAACAAAAGGCTTCCACATGCATCTGCAAGGCTTCAGCAGGGGTCAAACTAACCAGGGCCCAGGAGGGTCCAACAGGCTCCCACAGCACATACACATGTGCCTACACCCACGCCCACGGGAACCTACCTACACACACATATGAGCCCCTCCCCCACAAAGTGCCAGTTTATTCTGAGTGATCAAACACAGCCCTCTGGAGCAAATGGGAAATTTAACATCATGCTTTGTGGCAGGGAGGGGCATTGGTGGTTTAAAAAAAAATGTCAGGAGGTTGGGGATTTAGCTCAGTGGTAGAGCACCTGCCCAGCAAGCTGAGGCCCTGGGTTCGGTCCTCAGCTCTGGGGGGGAAAATGTCAGGCTGAAAGCCCCATAGGGTAAGTGCCCAAAGTCCAGTGGTCTGAGTACGGAACTGTGTGGCCAGAAGGAAGATGCATCACAGAGTGAGCTGTCAATCATTTCTGCAATCCTCCTGACATCCACCTATGGGAACCCCTTTGTTCCTGGAGTCAGATACTCTTAGAAGATTTCAGATGTCCATTGGAGATGTATGCACAGTCCTGTTTGTAGGTCACCTATGCATAACCTATGAACTGTGTTCCCTCACACAGATATGGACGCAGACCCTGCAGTAAAGTTCTGTGCTGAGCCAGACATGCCTCTCTTTCCTAACCCCTTGCTTTTCCCATGGCTGTGACAAAATGCCTCACAAACGCAATGTAAGGAGAGGATGGTTTATTGTGGCTTGAAATCCACATGGCAGGGAAGGCATGGCAGCAAGAACTCGAAGAGGCTGCTCATAGGGCATCCACAGTCAGGAAACAGAGGGAAATGAACTCTGGTGCCCAACCCATTTTCTCCTTTTTTAAATTCTATTTTATTTTATTATTATTATTTTCATTTTCTCCTTTTATTCAGTTCAGGATCCCAGGCTGTGGGATGCTGCTGCCCACATTCAGGGTGGGTCTTATCCCCTCTGTTAAACCACTCTGAGAACACCCTCATAGACCCACCCAAAGATGTGTCACCTAGGTGATTTCAAATCCAGTCAAGTTGACAGTGGAGACAAGCCATATATACAGAAGACCGCTTAATCTCATTCTTCTTAAAGGCCCCATAATATTCCATCACAAGGACGTGCCCTCTACATGGAATTCAGATTATTTCTCATCTGATCAAACCAGGGAACAAAGAACACCTACACATCTGTCTGTCTCTGTGCATTTGAGAAGCTACATCATCAGGACAAACCACTTAAAGCAAACCACTGTCTAGCCGAGTTACATGCAGGCTGTATTTTGAAGGCATGGGTATATCTCTAGGAAAGGCTCTTTGTAAATACTATCAGTTATGGATTCAACCAACCGTGAGTGGGAGTTTTCCAGACAGGAAAACGTTGCGTCCTCACTAAAACGAGTGTAGGCATTTCTCTTCTCATTATCACTTAGACAGTACAACACAGTAAGGAATTACATGTTTTGTGGTATTTGTTATTTTAGACATCTAGAGATGATTAAGGTCTATGCAGGCTGTGTTCAAGCACAATGCCAGACTATGCGAGGACGTTGAGAATCAATACATCTACTGTGGCAGGGGGCCTGGCAGCAATCCCCCATGGAAACTGACAGACGACTGCTTTTCTGCCTCCTCTGAAACCCTCCTGAGTTTGAGTGGGCCAATATTGTATGGACAAAATGTTCCTCAAATAGCTTATCAAAACCTTGGCAGGCTGTTTTTTTGCAAAAATGGACATGCTGGCTTTAAAATGCATGTGGCAATGTGAACAGGGCGAGAATAACCAGGACAGCTGACCAGCAGGGTTCAAGGACTTTAATGTCAGACGAGACACCTATAATCAAGTCTGAACCCCTGAACATGGACCTTTAACACCCAGCTGTGTAGAAAAACAGTCTAAAAGCAAACCTACAGGAAGAGCACATGGATACACACACTCATCACACGTAAGTACATAAGTGCACAAACATACAAAAGGCACATATGTCACACACAAAGCACACAGGCATATACGCACGCACAAATGCCATGTACACAGGCACAGGCACACATGTAGACACATACCACACACAAACACTCATACGCAGCAAACACAGCACACAAAAATAGCATGCAATCACACACTGAATTCTTGGGGAATTTCCCTGCAGATTAGGCACTCCTCTCCTTTCCATATCTATAGGAGGGAGGGAGGGAGGGAGAGAGAGAGAGAGAGAGAGAGAGAGAGAGAGAGAGAGAGAGAGAGAGAGGTCTTATCCCCTCCCCATAATTATTTTAAGGTAAAGCAGCTTTGGTCTAAACATGAAAGAGATTTTAGGGGCTGATTGGGGGTCAGGGTGAGTAACTTCGTGACTTTGGGACAAGGGAAGGCTTGAAACAGAAAACAAATCTAAGACAGAAAAATGGCTTTATAAAAATAGACTATAGCAATGGGCTCGATTGGAAACACTTGAATTGAAGAAACGCTGATCATTCAAAACGACCCAGTGGGAGGAATTCTTCACAGCACATCTGACAGCTGAAGGACTGGTGTTCAGAACACAGACCAAGTAGGCATAACCCAGAAAGACACAGACAACACAAGGGGACACGAGCCAAGAGTAGTGGAAGGAATCTCCTCGAATCCCTACATGAACAGTGTCACTTTGGCCTCTCTCCCTCTCCCTGTCCCTGTCCCTCCCCCTCCCCCTCTTCCTCTCCCTCTCCCCCTCCCCCTCCCCTCCCCCCCCTCGCATTTCCTTCTTTACCTGACCCAAGGGACCAATACCCCTGGGGATTTTCTGTTGCATCCTGAGACACAATGCATACAGTGTAATTTTGTGATATCAACCACTGAGAAGAGTTGAGGGTGGAGGTGTTATGGAGCCCAGTTCTTATGTGTTATTAAAGTTAAGCTGGTCTAAATCCAAATTAGAGTGTAATAGCCCTAGGCCGATACATGTAATCCCCATGGTAACCACAAAGAAAAGAGCTATAGAATACACACAAAAGGAAATGAGATAGGAATTTTCACATTTTATGACAAAATAAAATCAGCGCAACACAAAGGAAGACGCTAACTTGGAGGATGAGGAACGCTGGAAGGCAGACATGGCTCCAAAATGACAGAAGGGGATTTCTTCCTATCAGTGGGCTTACCAGGGAGAGGAAGTTCACCTGCTACCGCTGGCATGGGCCTGAGAGGCTTTCTGCTTAAACAGCTCAGATGCAAACACCCCCATTGCACTCCTGTGAATCCCCAACCCCAGCAGGACAATCGGTGTATCCAAGTTCTCCAGGAAGTGTTCCTGTGACTGAAGTCCTGCCCCAGACCCCTACCTCCTCCATCCCACCCAAGGTAACAGGAATGGTGGGTGATGCTTGTCTCGTGCTGGGTACCAGCCATCACCTGGACTTCAGCATTTCCATGTCCCTGTATCACGCTTCTCCATACAAACTGGCTTGAGTCAGGTTTGATTTTCCAGTAGACAAAGACTTTCCAGCTGAGCCTACGGCTCCCAGATTTGTAGGAAAAATACAGACAAGAGTCTCCACCAGACCTTTCTCAGAACCCAGTAGGATATCCTCTACCTGTTCAGTGCTGTCTTACTTCACAAACCCAGGCAGGCTTTGTACCAAAGTGACTTAGCAGCTGAGGACCATGGGGGCACGGTGGTCCACCCACCAACCTTGATAAGATACACAATTGCTATTCACAATATATGGTGTTCCTTGCTTAGGATCTCCCCGCCCCTTCCTTTGGAGAACCAATGTTGCCCACTGAGAACTCTCTGAGAACCTGGTATCCAGTTTTGTCCCACTGTTGGAGGACAGCCATCAGAGCACACACAGATTCACTGTATGACACTTGGTAAGCTTGGGAGGTGGAGAGGGGGACCTGTATGGAGGGGTGTGGTCACTTATGTGAGATGAGGCTTGGCTGCAGACTGAAGGTTTCTGCTTAGCTGGTACAGGTCCTCCAGAACAATTCATATGGTCAGCCTGAGGCCCTGCAAGTTGACACCTGCTGAAACACTTTATGGAGTGTGTAGACAGACACTTTCCCTGCAAGTTAAATCCCCCACAGTCCTGATCTGTGAGGACAGGAACCTGGCCCAGGGTTGGGAAAGCAGCTGAGGACACCATCCCCCTGCTGTGGGTCAGGCTGTGTTGGGTATGGCCAGGGGCAGTTCTGGCTGCTGGTCAGATTTCAGTCATTGTGTGAGTCCACAGTTTCCCTCTAGGAGGGAAAGCCACAAAGCCACTCTTTCAAAAACACAGTGCTTTGAGGAAACTATTGCCTCAGGCACCTCTGGGGCTCTGAGTAGGACTGGAGCCTCGGGGTAAGTGACCAGACCTGCAGAGAGTTGGAGAAGGAAATCAGAATGTGCTCTAGCTCTGTACATCCACAAGGGACCTGGGGCAGCTGAGAAGGACACATTAGCCTAAGCAAATACCTTTTCCTGAGCTGCGAGTTCACTGCACAGGCTGTGAAGCCCACATATTGTTCTGGTATGTGTGACCCTAAACACCATAAGAGTACTGATCTACAGGGTGATCTGTGACTGCCATTTACCCAATAACCAGAACAGCACCCCTCCCTCCCTGACAATTGTAGGTAGGGGTTGTTGGGTTCAGAGAACTCTTGGTGAAGCTGTCCAAGAAAACAGCTCTTGGTGAAAGCCCTCCCCCCCCCCCCCGCCCGCCCAGTATCATCTGCTTCTGGGACCCCCATATAGCTTAGGTGGGAGCTATTTCTATAGGGTGTCTCCCAGGACCACTCTGGGCCTGAGCTATGCTTGACCCTAATGGTTGGCTTTCAATGAGGCCTAGGGGTGGCCCCCCAGACCCTAGCTCTGTCCTGTCATATCCTGGTGATCCCTGGTCCTCCTCCTTATTCTTACCCTTTCATATGGAGTCTAAAGTGCTCCCTCCACAGTGTGTCTCTGAGGGGACATCTTTCTCCACTCACCCCAATAGCATTGTGCAGGACACTGGAAGTTTGACTTCTTGTCAGTGTTTTGCCTGCAGTCTTCAGGGTATCTGCCTGTCATAGGAATCGAGGACTAGGAACAAGGAACTTGTCAGTCCTACAGCAGAACATTAGCTTCTGGAACTCCATGAACCTCAGCCAGCTACTAGGCAAATGGCCCAAAGCAGGGTTGCCTGTGGCCTCCTCTTTGAGGTCTGAAGCACCCAGCTGGGCTGTTTTACCATCTCAACAGAACATCTTCCCCTTCCCCACCCCCACCCCCCAAAACCCTGCCTTCCTTATTTTTATGCTTGGAGCCTGTGACTGGATCTGTTCCCAGATTTAACCCTGGGTGGGCCCATAGAGAATACATCTGCCTACCTGTAGGGTAAGTGTTCAGTTTGGACTCGGCTTCCTGTCGGGTTGGGGGTTGATTGTGGAGAAAGCCAGGCAGTCATAAGACCAAGAATCTCTCCAGTGCTCCCCTGCCTGTTCTGTGTGGGCACAGATTGACTATATAGCCTGTCAGCTGGCCGTTTAATTTGACCTAGAGGTTTGGATAATAAAAGGGGAAGGAAAAGCTCAGTCGACAGGGCTGAGGACCAGGCCCTGGATATAGGGTACAAAGAATTCTTCTCAGAGGGAGCCGTGAGTAAGAGGGGGAATCACTTCAGGTCCAGCCTGACCCTAGGGAGCACATAGATGAAATTCAACAACTGAGGAGTTCTGGGGACCCACAGAGAGTGACGGAATGTTTATGGGATCCTCAGAGGCTTCTGTGAGCTTGTAAGCCATATCTATGATTTCCTTTGGAGTTTGACCCTTCTCGAGAGTCAGGGCGAGAGAAAAGGCAGAGTACTCACTGTTCACCTGGAGATCTGGAGGCAAGGAGGATGGGCACCAGTCCCACCTGCCATTCATCATTATGGTGAATCCATGTGATAGTCTTAGAAGGACTCTGCCCAGATGCAAAGGCCCTAGCAAAATGAATGAAGCAGCGCTGAGATCTGGAAGGGGGAGTGTCCTCACCCATGTGCTTTGGATTCTTCAGTGACACTGTCAACTGCATCTAGCTGAGAAAAAGAGTGGGGCAGGTCCTAGGTGTAGGAGGGATGGGTATCACTCAGGCTCCATGGAGCAAATAGCCACTGTTTCAAGGCAGGTGGGTAGATGATGGTGGGGCCTATTATATTGGTCAAGGGGTCTTGTGAGGCGGGACTATCCCCTATTCTTGCCTCCTGAAGGTTCATGAGTTTCAGGTTTCCCTGGGTCCAGTGCTGCTGTGGAGAACAGGAAGAGATCCTTTTGAGAACACTTTGTGGCTACCCTGTGGCTCTATGGAGCCTGGTGATGCAGGACCTCATAGCCAACCTTCGTTCACTATGTTGACAGTGTCCAGCCCTGTCCCAGCCAGACAAAAGTTGATGTTTGTATTTCCGGGGTGCAATAGCTGGCAGTCAGTGGCAGGCAGCATGGTGCAAAGGTTTGCCCTGGCAGTAGTTCTGGAAATGCCTGTTTATACTTTATTCCCAGGCCTTCCTGTCTCTGCCAAAGGATCCTACCCAACCATCATTCATGATGTTCTGGGCTTTGTATCACCTATGTGGTCTGGGAGGCCACTGAGCATCAGACACTAGGGACCAATGATCTTATTCTTCTTCCCAGAAGGCCCCTTTACCAGTGGTAACTTTCCATGGTCTATTTATGCTCTGAGGAGACGTGTGTGTGTGTGTGTGTGTGTGTGTGTGTGTGTGTGTGTGTGTGTTCATAAGCATGTGTGTGCTCTTCTCCATGCACATCCACATATGTATATGCACATGTGTGCAGGAGGAGGCCAGAAAACAACCTTGCTTGTATGATGTCAGGTGTCCCCCTTCTCTTCTTTCCTCTCCTGTACCCTCTCTTCTCCCTTCCCTTTCTTTCCCTTCCCTCCCCTCCTTTCTGCCCCTTTCCTGTACCTCCCCACTCCACTCATTTCTGAAGGATTCATTTTTCATTCATTCATTCATTCATTCATTCATTCATTCATTCATGTGAATGCATGCCCGAGTGGGTTTATATGAACCATGTGAGCACAGGTATCTATGGAAGCCACAAGACAGCACAGCACTGGAACTGGAGTTAGAGGCAGCTTTGAACTGCCACACGGCTTCTGAGAACTGAACCTGGATCCTCTGCAAGGGCAGACCATGCTCTCTTAACCACTGAGCCAAGTACGCTAGGCTGGCTGACCAGGAAGTTCCAGGAATCCATCTTGTCCATCTCCCCTAAAGCTAAGTCACAGACACACATCGCCACACCCATTTTTGTTGGTGGCAGCGGCAGGTGTTTTCAGTGTACACTAGGGGATCGAACTCAGATCTTCGGCTTGTAAGATTGTGTTGACTGAGCCATCTTTTCAGCTCTCGGGAGGACTTTCTTTGAAGATTTGAGGATCATTGTTCAGGTCTGTGAAGACGAGGAGGGGATGAACTGTCAGGTGTTAGGAGACAAGAGAAAAATTCTGTTTGACGAGCTCTTCCCTAGGTTTCTCCTACAGCCCTGACGACAGTGACAAGATTTCTGACCTTGTTTTCACCAGGTGCACCGTGTCTCTGATGGGCTGACCTCCCCCTGAGATGATGCCCAGGCCCTGGTCTTGAGATCTGCCACTTTGGTAAATTAAATTCTTGCACCAGAAGTCTTCCATTCAGACCGGCGGCGGCAGTCTCTCCTAATTGCTCATTTTGGGGTCTGATCAGGTATTTTCGCAGCAAGAGGTTGTGGATATGATGTTAATGGAAAAAAAATTATATTTGGCATTTCCCTTCTCTTCCCACCGAAGGCCCCGGGTCTTGTTTCTTATTAGATTTCTGCTGGCAGATTTACTTTTGCATTTCCTCTTTATTACAGGGCTTAGGGGAGCCAGAGGTGCTGTAGAGGTAGATATTGTGCTATTCGGGATACATGGCTCTCCACAGAGGGCAGGCTGGGGACACTCGGGAGCTTTTGGGCGGGGAGGGGGTGTAAGAAACCTGTGATCTGTCTGATGGGTCTTCACCCTGTATCTCTGGCTGTGAGGACATTGCTGGGACTGGGGCTTGCAGAGTCCAGCATGGCTAAAACTTTGGGTTATTAAAGGAGCTGGTGGGCACCTGCATTTCCAGACAAGTGCTGCTGGCCGCTGCTGGCCTTATGGGCGAGCTACACGCTACACAAAACTCACTGGCTTTGCTGGGTGTACTGGTTCAGGAGAAAACCACACCAAACCACGGGAAGATGAGTCCTGTAAAACCGGAAGATGACAAAGTATCTGTTGGCGCCCCTCCCCCACCCAGGCTTCCCTACGCTTTTCATGTATCAATTCTATCTGGAACAAGAAACAAAATTGCCTTTAAAAGTGTGGAAAGGCTGGCTGGCTTTCTTTCTTTCTTTCTTTCTTTCTTTTTCTTTCTTTCTTTCTTTCTTCCTTCCTTCCTTCCTTCCTTCCTTCCTTCCTTCCCTTCTTCCTTTCTTTCTTTCTAACTTCACATTACGAGCTGGGCATTTTCTCAAGGGATTTGAGTCTGTGGTATTTTTCAGAAGGCAGCATTTAAAAAAATAATAATAACCCTTTAGTTATTCTTTGACAATTTCAGAAGTGATCATGCCCACCCTCTCTGCCCCTCCCCCTCTCTCCCTGGGTACCCTCTAACACACACCCCTCCCCTTTCACACCCTCTCCTTTTTTTTTTTAAAAAAACCCACTGATTCCAATTAGTGCTGCCTGCTGGAGTATTGACTGATCTTGTTGACTTGATCGTGTGTAGGTGACCGAAACCAGAGTTAATGAGTACAGCGACCATGTCATGTCTAGAAGATGGCATTTCCTTGCAGTCCTCTCTCCCCATCGGGGTCATCTCTGCCCCCCTCAGACCCCCTCTGCTAGTGTTCTCTGAGACTCAGTAGGGTTGATGTAGGAATGAACATTCAATGCAACAATCACTTACTCTCATCAGTTCCTTCAGTTATGAGCCTCTGCATTACCTGCCCGTTGTAGAAAGGAATTTCTCTGACCCGAGGCTGAAAGCGATGATTTAGGAGTATAGACATACATATTTAGAAGACAGGTTGACAATCTGTCCATTTAGTAAAACAGCAGAAGTAGATTCCCTCCCAGGGCCTATGACCTCCTCAGCCATGGGTTTCTGAGTAACTTTACAGCACCAGACATGAATTCCTCCTACCTGCGGAGCAGGCCTCAGATCCAATCAGAAAAGTAGCTGGTTACCCACATGACCTTCATGCCACTATTGCCACGAGGGGCAGGTTTAGAACGCAGTCGTTTTCACAGAAGGAGCACACACACCCCACAAAGCCTCTCCCCACCCCACCCCCGGGCCAATCTTTTTTTTTTTTTCAGAGTGAAATGCTATAGCAGTGGTTTTATGAAGATAAAATATAGGGGCTGTAGCTGCCGGAGTTCTGAGTTCAGAAGGTTCTGAGGGAAAGGAGGACCTCAGGAGGGAAAGAACAACACCACAGGGGGTAGACACTGAGGCGGAGGCTGGGATGCACAGAGCAAGACTCCACTGGGGGATGGATAGGGAATGAGTGTGTGTGTGTGTGTGTGTGTGTGTGTGTGTGTGTGTGTGTGTGTGTGAGAGAGAGAGAGAGAGAGAGAGAGAGAGAGAGAGAGAGCGCATTCTCTCCTCTCTGTCTCCTGATCAGCTACCTTCATACTTATTCCATTACAGACACTGCCATGGTTAAAATTGAGTTTGTAGCCTAAAGCACTGAAGACATTTATCAAGCATGGTGTTAATAGAAGAAATAGTGCATGCGGACGCCTGCATATATTTGTGTCTCTTCTCAGAGCAGGAAAGCATTCTAAAGGTACACAAAGGTAGATGACAGGGCGGACCTTTATATACCCAGCACTTGACATTAGCGATCACAGACTTTGTGCCCCTGGGGATAGACTCAGGAAGGTGATTAGTAATGATAAGAAAGGCCAGAGGAGGGCTAGCTCAGGCACAGACACGGTTTGAGGTACAGGGAATGGAGGAAGCCAGTAGCTGGGGGAGCTAGAGAGCTAGCGTTCATGGGGCTGCTCTGAATAGGGACTGTTCTCTGAATAGGAGGGTGTCACCCTGCTGGTGGGTACATGGCTGCCTCCCTAACAAAACAGACATATAGAGCTGTGGTTAGCAAGAGGCTGAAGGCCCAGTGGAAACCTGCAGCCTTTGAGGAGGAAGGATTAAGCACTTTGGATGTGCCTCACCTCTTAAGTTAGCTAACACGTCCAAGAACTCAGCACTGAGGTCAGCCTCCAGCCCAGAGTTGGGTAGAGGGAACCAAGAGTACCTGGAGGAGGGGGAAGGACACTGCACATCTCGTGCTGCAAGCTGACATGACCCCGTGTGTCCTGACAAGGAGCCTAGAGGTCCCTCGGCACCAGTTGTATGTGTCAGTGGCTCTTCCGTGTCGCCTGACACCGTAGCTGGTGGCACAGTCCCCAAGGTTGGAAACTGTCAAGGGGAGATGACCTTGGGAAGTGTTGAAACCTCGAAGATGGAGCCTTATCCCTGGGCTACATGCTGTTCCAAGTGGCTAGAGAGTCACCTTGCCTTCCCGCACTGAAGAAGATTCAACCAGGAGGTCTGTGAACCAGGGAGCCTCCTTACCTCATGCCAGGCCTGCAGGCACCTCATGCTCGGACTTCAGCTTCCAGTAACACGGAAGCTAATGTTTACAGAGATTCCTGGTTGGCAGGGCTTCCCTATAGCAGCCTAACAGGACCGAGCCAAACCCGCCATATGTGAGGCCTTAATTATTAGTAGCTGGGTCATGCTGTGTTGGTAAACTTCTCCCAAGTGTCATCACCCCACTCCCCCACCCCCGTGTCATTCCTACACTTGAATGAATTTTCTGTCACCCATGGCCTCGTGAGGAAGCCAATCAGATGTCTTGCCAGAGGATGATGCTCTGATTGCAGCTGATGGCTCCTGCAGGGCTGGTGAACATGGTTAACATCTCCCAAACACTGCAGACTGGACACTTAAGGAGCAGAGCCGGGGTTTGACTGTGTGGATGATTGGCAGGCAGGGCGTGGCTTCCGTGTGTTTTCACGCTCCGATTATAGATAGATGACTGTTCAGTCAGATCAAGGGTTCTTGTGGGAGGCTTTGGTTCGTAGATTCTGGTTGGTTCGAAGCTGTGATCCCAGATTCCACTGGCGTAGGTTTTCATGTAGGTCTCCCATTGATGGTTTAGCATCACTTATAAAAGTAAGAGTTAATTTTAAAAATAAAAGCGTCGAAGCCCCTAATTTTCCCCCCATTCCTGCTGAAAGTGTTTGCCTAAGACCTGTTTGGAATAGGGAGTTAGGATATCCCTCATCCGCCAGGGGCAGGGATCTTCAGGAAACCCAGTCCAAATATAGAAGGATAGGTGGTTTGGTTTTATTTGCTGTTATTTTAAACAAACAAACAAACAAACAACCCGAGGGCTGGAGAGATGGCTCAGCGGTTAAGAGCACTGACTGCTCTTCCAGGGGTCCTGAGTTCAATTCCCAGCAACCACACGGTGGCTCTCAACCATCTGCAATGGGATTCAATGCCCTCGTCAGGTGTGTCTGAAGAGAGCGACTGTGTACTCACATATATAAAATAAATAAATCTTTTTAAAAACGATACTCTCCTTCTTGTGTTCAACTAGCAGTGACGAGTCAATATTCTAGCCCCATTAGGGAGTGTGTGTGTGTGTGTGTGTGTGTGTATCTGAAGAGCTTTGTTTACTGAGCTGAATCTCATATAACTTAGAAGTAAATATTTGAAGCACAGGACTTAATGGCATTTAGTGTGTGCCTTCCACAGCTCAGTCAGCCTCACGTATGACATCAGTCTCTTGGTACCTGTTTTGCTGTTCTGTGGCAGAGCAATACTCCGAGATGTATCCCACACTGTGACCCAGGTCGGTGCTTTCTCTCTGGTTTTAGGTGAGAGCTATTCTGTTGTATGGATGGCTACCCTTCATCTACCACTGATGTGTTTATAAAAAGATAAAAAGAGGGCAGGATATGTTTTGGTGGAAGTATGGTGAGATATGGGGGAAGGCAGAGAGAGACAGAGAGATAGAGAGATAGAGAGAGACAGAGATAGAGACAGAGATAGAGACAGAGATAGAGACAGAGAGTGAGAAGTAGAGGCTGGCCATGAGCACATGGAGGGAGAGGGGGGAAGGGAATGGGGAGAGAGCAGGAGCAGGAAGGAGAGAGAGAGAGAGAGAGAGAGAGAGAGAGAGAGAGAGAGAGAGAGAGAGAGAGAGAGAGAGAGAGAACGGGCAAGCAACCCCTTTTATAGTGAGTCAGGCTTACCTGGCTATTGCCAGGTAACTGTGGGGCGGGGCTTAGACAAAATGCTAACAATCACAGATCTCTGGATATTTGTGTGACTTGTGGCTTTTATTTTGTTGTTGTTGTTGTTGTTGTTGTTGTTGTTGTTGTTGTTGTTATCATGCCTGGCACTGTGAACATTCACGTTTAAAATGGCTGTCAACTTGAGGGGTTTTGGACTCAGCGGCAACAGTCCTAGGCTCTCTGGTGATTTTGCATCTAGCCCGAGAACGGCCAACCAGTTTTCCACGGGAGCCACGCCCCTTTGCAGCTACCTTACCCACACAGCCCCAAATGAGGCCGCTCTGGCTCTGCAATCAGCCAAGGATTTCTCATACTCCGTGACCGTCATTATTGTGTCTGGGACTTCTACAGCTGCTCGGGTTTTCTGCTTCTTTCTGAGTCAGCTCTGGCCACAGTATGTATTTGTTTCTAGCACCTTCTGGTTCCATCTAGGTCACCTACTTGCTGGCATCAGCTCTTCACGGTGTTCTGAGCCGTGGTGCCGAGGGCCTCCGTCACACTAACGGTGTCGGCTTCCGTAGCATCCTGCCATAGCAGGGATGAATAGGACTCTGACTAATCCGGGTCCGTTGAAGCAACTGTTTTAACAGCTGAGGAACTTGGCAGGAAGGATCTGGGGATCTGGGAGGACAGGAGCCCAAAGAGGGAGCACGGCCAGACCGTGCAGCAGGTTCTGTCTCAGCAGCCGGAGTTCAAATCCTCCTCCCCTGCAGTTGGGGAGTAGCTGATCCAGTCTTCCTCTCTGGGCCTCAGTGTTCCCATCTGAAATGTGGGAGAATAGTGGGGAGAGCCTGATAAGTCAGATAGGAGTATTGATATTCCTCTGTGGTGGAAATATTGGTTACTCTCCACGCCGATAGCTCTCTGTTCAACTCAAGTTTCTCTTTCAGGTCAGAACTGGGATTAAGTCTCTCTCTCTCTCTCTCTCTCTCTCTCTCTCTCTCTCTCTCTCTCTATCTCACTCTCTATCTCCCCCTCCCCCTCCCCGCTCAGGGTTGAAGTCCACCATGACCAGATAGTCTCTGAACTCGGTACATTATAGAGGACCCCCTTCATTGACAGCGCTTCTTTGACCTTGTCTGGGGGATTCTAAACCCCTACATATGCCTCTATCCGAGGACTGTCACAGAGCCTTAGTTAGATCACAGAATCAACTTCAGCTAGCACCTGAGGCTCCTGAAATGCTTTCCCAGGCTAATGAGGCATTTCAGTGCCCTGAGCCCTCAGCCAATGACCTTCGCCCATCCTGGGTGTTCTTATCTTCAGTCCCCCAAAACTTTATAAGCCTTTAATCACCCCAGATAAAGTTGATGTGCTTCCTTATAGCTGGTCCCTGTGTGGTCATTTACCCTAAGTACTCACAGGGCTTCTGAAAGCACCTCCTCCTCCCACACCCCAATTGTTGCCATCCCCAACTGTTGCTCCCATTGCCTGAGGGCACAGTAGAAGGCAGAGCAACACCAAGGGGAGACTGCACTCCTGATGGTCCTACCTGGCTGGTACCCTTGGCTGTTGAGCCACACAAGCATCCATAAGAAAACCATTTTTACTAGCGAGAGCCTGGCTTCAGACACTTGCAACTCGAAAGTCTTGGCTTATAAAATATTTCCAAATGTTTAGAATGTCTTCCTTCCACCTGTTACTAAGGTAACCCACATGGTATGATGAGCTAGTGGGGGCAGCGAGAGGTAGGGTCGGTCCCTGATACTTTACCCCACCCCAACCCTCCTTCTAGGGAGAGCATGTTGGCTCAGTATTAAAATCTCAACCACTGGAGGCTCTGGGTTTCCACATCTGCCTGTGTCTCAGGGCTATTTGAACTTCCTATGCACAGCATGTGGGGGTGGGGTAGGGAGACAGACAGGAAGTAGGGAGAGTCACTCTGAGCAAGGTTTGGACAGGTCAAGTGGAGAGAATGCGTTGCAGATGCCTCCTGAAGCTGGCGAGTGTCGCAGCATCCTCACTGACCAATTCCTTCTCTGATTTTGGTGACTCATCCCTGCCTACAGCAGGGGCTGGATGGGAAAGGACGTCGCAAACAAAACCCGACAGTGATAGAAAGCAGAGACTGGCAACCCCTATGCCCCCTCTTGCTTGTCCAGAGAAGGGGGAACCAGGGGTCAGAGGACAGACCGTCCCCACAGCTGGACCATCCGGGGGAGGACAGGGATGTGAAAAGTCCTCAGAGAGAGACACAAGGCCACTTTGTGAGGAGAACAGCCTCCCACTAGCTAAGGGTTCCACCCAGCAAGGTTTGGGGATAAAGGTCAGCCAGCTGCAGTGCGAGGCTCTTCAGGGGTCACTGAAGTTCTAGTTCTAGCACCGCCCATAGAGTGGGAGGGGTCACAGTTATCTGGACAGGAGGCGGGGCAGGGATCCTGCTGTGAGGGAGCCCTGGCAGAAGCTTGGCACTGGCCTAGAATCTCCCTTGCTAAGGACCTTCAGAGCAGAATGATCAGGGGTGGGAGTGGGGAAGGTGGGCGCGGGGCGGGGGGGCGGGGAGACCATATTGCTTACCAGTGGTGGAGGGCAGAATAGGGTGGTGGTAGGGGCTGGTTTCACCCTTGTCCTAAACACGCTCGTTCTCCTCCTCCTCCCCTTCCTCCTCTCCCCCCTCCTCTTTCTCCCCCTTCTTCCTCCTCCCTCCCTAGGCCATAGCCTCTGTCAGGAATGTTGCCCTCTGAATTCTGGTTCCCAGAAGGGAACTGGGTAGCTTTCACTCTCCATAAAGACACTCAGTGAGTGCACAGAGTGACCATGGTGATGACTCAGACTTTTGCTGGGGTGCTGTCTGTGATGACAAACAGCTTGGTAGGGATCAGTCAAGGGCCTAGATCTGGGGATCCGAAGGACAGGAGCCATTTCTGAAGAGGGAGCACAGCCAGGCCAGGTAGCAGGTTCTGTCTCAGCAGCCTGAGTTCAAATCCATCTCTACTGTGGTGGGGGAGCAGCTGATCCACTCTTCCTCTCTGGGCCTCAGTTTTCCCATCTAAAAAGTGGGAGAATAGTGAGGAGATCCCGATAGACAGTTACTAGGATAAGCATGGGACTAAATGTGCAAATTCTGAGACCAGCCCTCTACCCACGTATGAGTGAGATTGTCAGCACCCAAGATCTCACCCCAGTTGGACAGCTTAGGAGGTCCCCAGGGAAGGCCAAGCCAGCAAGCAAGGGGCAAGGAACCCGAACTGGTGGCCTTGGGAAGAGAGTGAGCACATCTCTGTGCTTCTGCTCAGCTGGGATTTCATCCCTTGAGATGCTCTCCCCATGGGCTCCCCAGTGTAGCAGCCTATTTTTGTCACCTAAGCCTCATTTTCTGAGTGACTGCCCCTCCTGCTGTGAGGCTGAGACACAGCCACAGGCCTCTCGCTAATTAATGAGAGGCAGCAATTAGCCATTTACAGCAGAGCAAGCGCTGGTAATGGGATTTCTAATTCTGGAGGGAAACGAAGTTAAACTGTGTTCAGAGCAAACAAAAGCTTGAAATCCAAGATGGTTTTGAGTCTGGGTTTCGTCCTAGTAATTAATAGGGTGGAAGTTGTTAAACTTCCTGCGAGAGGCCTGAGATAGGGCCAGTGTCACACAACATGTTGTGGGAGAGGGAGTGACTCGGTCTCCTCCAGGAGACCCTGTGAATGCTGCCTCAGAGGTCTTACTGGAGTGGACCTGAAAGCTTGCTTCTCCGCCTGACCCCAGCAATAGTGACCAGGTGGCCGAGATGCTAAAACAGCGGTTCTCGACCTGTGGGTCACGACCCCCCTGGCAGGCTTCTAGCTCTAAAATGTTTATATTATGATTCAACAAAATACAGCCATGAAGCAGCAACAGAATAATTTTATGGTTTGGGGGTCACTACCACATGAGAAAAAATAAACCGAGATTCATGTTTGTATTAAAGGGTCATAGCATTAGGAAAGGTTGAGAACCACTGTCCTAGAAAGGCTCTGGACAAACTGGCGGAGCTCCCAGCTCCATGACGGCCATGTCCCGGTCAGCTCCAAGCCTTGGCTTTGGTAGTTTTGTTTGTTTGTTTTTTACTTTTTATTGATTTTTTTTTTATCAATTTCATATCATGTACCCCAATCCCACTCATCTCCCTCCATATCTTCCCGCCACCCTTGGGACCTCTTCCCAAAAGAAAACAAAGTAACAAAAATCTTTGCTATAGAAACTGCATTGTGTCACCGCATGCCACAACCCTTTTGCCCAAACGGCTTTTCTGGTAAATGTTCATTGCGGTGAGTCATTGGTCTGGTGGGAGGTCTAAGGCTCCTCACTGGGATTTACTCAGATAGCTTGTAGCGTTGGTTCTGGAGGACCAGCCCCTTCACATGCCCCTGTACTTTATAGATGAAGTAAATGTTGGCATAGGACAACTCAAAGCCCTAGATCTGGGCCCGGGTGGTAGCTGTATTGGTCAGCCAGCCAGCTTGCTGGCCTCCACACACTACCAGGGCCAGCCCTCCTGCACTGTCCCGGAGAGGGTCAGGGCCAGCTCACCCTAGTGTTACAGCTTGTGAAGGGCAGGGCCAGCTCTCCCACAATGCCCAGTTAGGGGTGGGGCTAGCCCTGCACAGCCCTTAGATATCAACATGGCCCCAGGCTGCAGCCCAGACCAGGGACTTCTGCATGGTCTTTTGTGGTAACAGACAGTCTCCCCTATCACCCCCCTCCTCCCCCCTACACACACTGTTGAGGGCCATGGATCTAGCATGACCCTCCCAGACAGCATAGGCCAAGACCTCACCATGGCCTCAGGTGACGGCACCAGCTGGCAAACATCAGGTTGTACCTCACCACCCTTGACTCTCCAGTTCCGACTCTCTTCATTGAGTACATACTGTACTATTTCTCCTTCTCTTTCTTCTCTCCACCACTCACTTGTTTATCTTAGTGGTGCCTCTGGGTGTCTGGGGATGTCTCAGGCTTGCTCTGCTACCCTGGTCACATGACACCAAAGGACGCCATCTTTGGAGTTTTGAGGAAGAGAACAAGCGCACCACGTACACAGGACAACACACTGCCTGCCAGCATCAGTGTGTCAAAGCTATCCATGAAAATGACTGTGCTGGTCCAAGAACACTTAACCTATCCCTATAATTTGCAGGGCTTCATGCTCCTGAAAGGGACAAATATTCAAGTGAGTACACTGTCGCTGTCTTCAGACACACCAGAAGAGGGCATCGGATCCCATTACAGATGGTCATGAGCCACCACATGGTTGCTGGGAATTGAACTCAGGACCCCTGGAAGAGCAGTCAGTGCTCTTAACTACTGAGCTTTCTCCCCAGGCCCCGACACATGGCTTCTTTACCTAACTTCAGGGAATAGATAGTGTTCAGTTTCAGTTATACACCGGGATCCTTAACCTGGGCAGACTTGGTCCTTGGAATCCTAAACCATGCTAGTTGATAGCACCAGAACTGGAAGATACCTGTGGTATGCACACCCATGTCCTCCTCCACCTGAGTCCCCCCTCCCCTGCATCTGAGTCTGTGCTCCTCCCCCACTGCATCTGAGTCTGTGCCCCTCCCCCACTGCATCTGCGTCTGTGCCCCTCCCCCACTGCATCTGCGTCTGTGCCCCTCCCCTGCCTCTGAGTCTGGTCAGAAGAGAGGTGTCCTGTCCTCCCACAGACCCACCCTCCCTCCTTTCTCCCATCCTTGCTCAGGCTCCAGGGAGCACGCTGGCCCAGTCTAGACTAGCAGGCTTCACTCCTGCCCTGCAGAACCTCTCCCAGCCTGTCGAAAGGTATCTCTGCTCAGCCTTTTGTGCTGACATTTAATATTCTTGTTTTCAATCCGGAGACTGGTTGCACGGGACACAAGCCCTCCGGTTTGTCAACACTGACATTTCACACTGTTAATGGTGTCTCCTTTCCGGAGGAGCAGTGTTCTGCCCAGCCACTTTCCCTGTGGACTCCAGTCTCAGGCTCCCCTGTCAGGAAAGCCAGAGGGAAAGTTCACAGCCCCGCCTCAGACTCTCCTTCTCAGGCTTCCCCCTGTAGCCCAGGCTGTGCTGAGAGGCTGACAGGTGCTACTCATCTGTGGAGCTGACTCCCCAGAACAGGAGCTTGGCCTCCCTGGCCGATTTCTCCCCATCGCTCCACACCTGCAGGGTTAAAGCCCCAATACAAAATAGTTCTTGTGTCTGAAAGGCTCCAAGGGTTAGCATGTTCTTCTGGATCAGGTTTCCCTGTGTTGTTGGCAGACGAGTTATCACACAGCACCGGCAATCTGTGTTTATCCAATCACATGAATACCCGCCTCCACCGTGAGATATGTAATTTATAACACAGCCTCAGCACTCTGTGTTTATCTTATTACATGAACTCCCACCCCCACCATGTGATATGTAATTTATGACACACCCTGCAGTGTGAGCATCATAGGTTCACGTATTTAACACTGGCGACAAACATGCCTTCCTTTAGGAAGAGATTTGCAGACTTACCTCATGTGTGGGAATTTCCTATCCCTTTGGTGTGTCTGGACTTCTCCACCCAAGAGAGTTGGACCAAGTGACTTAGGGATAGGCGACCTCATCTCTGTGCATTGCCACTGTCCCTGCAGGTCTGCTCCCTGCCTGCCCTCATGTGGTGGGAGGCCTGGGTACTCTCTCCTCTTGTTCACAGCCTGACCTGCACCTAGGGAGGGACCTGCATGGGGCTATGACTCATGGGAGGTGTTTAACCTATCAGAAACTGTGGGCTGCACCAAGTGACCAGATGTCATCTCACATATGTCCTACTGACACCCATGGCATTTCCTCTTCCTCTCCTTTCTGATTTATTTATTATTTATCGAGGTGTGTGTGTGTGTGTGTGTGTGTGTGTGTGTGTGTGTGTGTGTGTGCAGTGTTTTCAGACACAGTTTCTCTATGTAGCTCTGGCTGTCCCAGAGATCCACCTGCCTCTGCCTCCCAAGTGCTGAGATTAAAGGTGTGTACCACCACCACCAGGTATTCCTCTCCTTTCTTATCTATTTTATTTTATTTATATGAGTACACTGTAGCTGTCCTCAGACACACCAGAAGAGGGCATCAGATCCCATTACAGATGGCTGTGAGCTGCCATGAGCTGGGAATTGAACTCAGGACCTCTGGAAGAACAGTCAGTGCTCTTAACTGCTGAGCCATCTCTCCAGCCCTTTCCTCTCCTTTCTTAAACATACCAAGAGCCATGCCAATGGGTGTGTGCCACAGCCGGCAGCTTCCCCCTCAGTTTCTTCCTAACTCGTGAGTCTGAGCACTTCTTCCCATGTGCGGTTGCCACTTGTACCCGGCGGCGGAGGAAAACATCTATGTGAAACGCTTGGCAGTTAAAGAACACTGGGGTCTTTGTTTGGTTGCTATCGCGCCCGAGGTTATTTTTATGTTCTGCACACAAGTGCATTGTCACATATGAATTGCAGATGCTTCCTGCCCAGCTGTGGCTGGCCTGTCACTCTCTTAATAGAGTCTTCTGCAGAGCGAAGGATTTTAACTTTGATGAAATCGACCGATTTTCCTCTACGGCTCTCGCGTTCAGCGTCCCCTATGCCAAGGTCGCAGAAATGGCTCCCTTTCTCCTCTGAGAAATTACAGTCTTACATTGCACACAATGCCCTTGACGCATTTGGAGGCAGTGTTCGCAGAAGGTCTCAGGTCATTTTTGCTCAACAACTAAGACGACGCAGGGTGCAAAGTCTCTTTCCTCCGACCAATGGCGTGAGAGCAAACACGTGATCAATAATAATAGTTGACTACAGGAATCCTCTCAGTCGCTCCCACTTGATGAAGGAACGAAGGGTGACTGATCCAGGAGAGACCTTGCTGTCCTTGATGCTGATCAGCATGAGCGATGGACTCTCTCTGTCTCAGTGTGGCACTGGCATCTGTGTTTCTGGTCCTAGGCAGGACCCACCAGCCCCAACACAGTTTTCCCTTTCAGTCTGAGTCATCCCTATGACCACATCTCAGATGGCCTTCAGTTTCTAGCACTTTCCATGATCCTATAGTCCCAGAGTGTTTCGGGATTGATCTGGGTGCTGACTTGGCTAAGGTCAGGCCCAGGTCCTCTGTGTTGGAGCTCCAGCTCCTCCCTTTTAGGCCCAGAGGCCTAACGCTGTTCCAGCATGCCTCCAAGTTGATGCCAGCTCCTGCTGGGGCCCTGGGGACTGTCACAGTCTAGAGCTCTCTGAGGAGCCATAATTGGCCTTTTCAGGCAAGGGTGTGTGGATTGGAAATGGCATTCTCCCACTAATGAAGCCCAGCTCTGTCTGCAGAGCCACAGAGATGGTCTGAGAAGCGAATTGAGGTCAGTAGAACTCACTGCTCTGGGGCTGGAGAGATGGATCAGAGCAAGCAAGCAAGCAATCACACACACACACACACACACACACACACACACACACACACTGTGCTGGTTAGTACTGTGTCAACTTGATACAAGCTAGAGTCATCAGAGAGCAGGGAACCTCAACTGAGAGACCATATCCCATAAGATTGGGCAGTACGTTAAGCCTGCTAGGCATTTTCTTGAGTCGTGATTGATGGGGGAGGGTCCAGCCCATTGTGGGTGGTGCTGTCCCTGGGCTGGTGGTCTCGCTTCTGTAACAAAGCAGGCTGAGCAAGCTGTGGTGATCAGTAAGCAGCACCCCTCCATGGCCTGTACAGCAGCTCCTGTCTTTAGGTCCCTTCCCAGTTTGAGTTCTTGCCCTAACTGCCTTCGATGATGAACTCTGATACCCAAGAGTAAATCGAAGCAAGCCCTTTATTCTCCAGGTTGCTTTTGTGGTGTTTCACCACAGCAATAATAGAAACCATAACTAAGAGCTGGAGAGATGGCTCAGTGGTTAAGACCACTGGCTGCTCTTCCAGAGGTCCTGAGTTCAATTCCCAGCAACCACATGGTAGCTCACAACCATCTGAAGACAGCAACAGTGTACTCACATACATGAACTAAATAAATAAATCTTAAATAAAAGGATAGGTTAAAAAAAACCATAACTAAGACACATATAAAAATAACATAAATAAATCTTTAAAAATATTTTAAAAGTCACTTTTCTGTGTGTAACAGGGGTACAGGGCAGGTTTTGTGCTGGAGGTACACTGGTTGTTCCTCTGGGCGAAGGCCTTAACCTCACCCCTGTCTGCTTTTCAGCATCGCCAAGTGAGAGGTGCTAGGGGAACGCCTGAATAGCGCTGAGACAGGAGCCAGAGGAATACATGGGTTGGTGTCCAGCATCCCGAGTTATTCAGGTCCCCAAGCAAGTGACTGAGGCATGTCTGTCAGCAGCTCAGAAAACGAACGAGAGGTGGCAATCCTGCTGAAGTCAGATCACACGTGAACTTTACGCCCCTGGGTCACACACAGGTCAAAGTTAGTTCTCAAATCATCGTGAGTGCCCACGGCTGACTCTGTCCAGCTGGTCTGGGATGCGTTTGAAGTGGAACCTTCTGGTTTCTTTGGAAAGTCAGTTATGTCAAGTGATGTTTTGCTGGGCCCACAGGTGAAAGGGTGTCTTGCTAAGGCAAACACATGAAAGACTGTTTTCCTGAAGCAGACACAGGCGAAAGGATGTTTGGATGTAGCAGACACATGGAAGGACCCGGGATGAAGGAGTATAAGTCTGGCCCCACAGACAGTGGGAGACGAGCACTGAGCATTGGTTTGCTCTGCCTCACTATCTTTTGCTTAACAACACCCATGTATTAATTCAACTTACATAGTGTTGTTGAGCTCAACTTGTGATAACGCCACCATTGAAAGAAACTCGCCAAGGACTGCCTGTGAGGCTCCTGGGGAAGCTGCTTCCGTGGCCTCTCCTCAGGCTGGCGAGCCTCACATTTTCTTCAGGATTGAACTACAGCTGCCGGTTCGAACCTGGTGTCTGCCCACCCAGAGGACTGGTCTGCAGCAGCTGAATCCTATTTGGTGTTTGCTACGGGACTGAACCGCTGCCAAAGAAGACCAAGCTCGCCTCAAAGAACTATTGCTGAACAGGTCCACTTCCCCCGTATCCTAATAGCTTTTCCCTTCCACCACCTCTGCTGGGTGGTAGGCTAGAGGAGAGGTTGAATCCTTATTAAAAGTAGGTTGCAAAACATTTATGCCTACATGCATTGATGCTGGGTTTCTGTGTCTTGAAGAGAATTGTTCTTCCAGTGACTAAAGTGACATCAAGTGACAGGAGCCGGCTCATTGCTGGTTCCTGTTCCCTGTGCACTGGATTCTTTTTTAAAAACTACTTATCTTTGTGAATTTCATATCACGAAGCCCAATTCCATTCATTTCCCTGTCCCCTTGTATCAATCCTCTACCCTTGCAACCACCTCTAAAAGAAAATTAAAAAATAAAATGAGCGATGATGATAATGATGGTGATGAGAACGATGATGGCGGTGGTGATGATGGCGATGATGGTGATGATGGTGGTGGTGGTGATGATGATGGTGGTGGTGGGGGTGGTGGTGATGATGATGGTGGGGGTGGTGGTAGTGGTGATTATGTGATGATGATGATGGTAGTGATGATAGTGATGATGGTGGTGGTGATGATAATGGTGGGGGGTGGTGGTGATGATGGTGATGATGGTGGTGGTGGTGATGGTGATGATGGTGATGATGGTGATGATGGTGGTGATGGTGATGATGGTGGTGGTGGTGGTGATGATGATGGTGGTGGTGGTGATGATGATGGTGATGATGGTGATGATGGTGATGATGGTGATGGTGATGATGGTGGTGATGATGTTGACGACGATGAAAGAGAAAATTAAGAACATCTCACCGAGGGAGCTGCCAGGTGTCGTGGCATGTCCCACACACTATACCCTTTCATCCAAACATCTTTACTTGCAAATGTTCATTTCAATGAGTCACTGCTTTGGTTTAAGGTCTCTTGCTTCGGCTACACTGCCAATACTAGATCTTTGCCAGGACTCCCCTCAGATATCCTGTTGTTGCCCTGCGTCATGGAGATCCTGCAGCTTTGGATCTGCAGGACCGGTCCCTTCACATGGTCCAGCAGTTCATAGATGGGGTAGACACTGGGGTGGGCCAACTCAATGCTTTGGATCTGGGCCTGGGTGATAGCTGAGTTGGTCAGTCTGCTAACTCCCCTGCGCCCACGCCACCAGGGCCAGCTCTCTAGCTCTGCCCAGGCTAGCTCACCCACCCATGCCACCAGGGCCAGCTTTACTACTGGCACAGGATTCTAATCACCAGCTACATGAGTCCCCAGGACAGCAATCTCATGTTCCCCACAGCATGGACACCATCATCATCAGCCTGTGTTACAGATAGTAGAACCGGCAGCAGGTCCTGATGCTGCTGGGAACCCTCCATGCTCAGTTCTTCTTTCTGTTTACCTAGAGAACTGCTGCTGCTTTGAGGGTCTAGGCGATGTACAGCAGAAGCACATACACATGTGACCTGTGGTCTCCTACCCACCTCAGGCCGTCTGACCAGCTGTGGTCTGAGAGCCACCCTGGCTCTCAGGGGGAGGCTCCAGGAGGCTGCACGTTGACTGGAGGAGACGGGGGAGGGGTTCTCAGCTTCAGAGGACAGTCAGGGAACATGCCCATCTGGCTTTTATAAATCAAGTTCAGGATGAACTTCCAGGACTGAACAGTCTGTCCCTGGATGGCAACAGGAAGGAGTCACTCCTGGAGCAGAGTCCTGCCCTCGATGACGGAGATGGCAGGCCATGGGCTGGAGTGTGTCAGTGAAGGGAGCTTCATGTTTGAAGAGACCATGAACTCCCCCCTCAGATCCTAGCCTGATTCTCAGGAGCCCTTTCTCCCTGGAGAGAGTTGAGAAAAAGCTCCCATTGACTTAAATAGGCCACACTCCTGCTCTGCCTAGAGTCTCTCCTCTGGGGATGTACTGCAAAGAGGTGAGGGGTGGGGGGACTCCCAACTCCTTCCAGGACCTGTGGAACATGCCGATTGGAATAATACTCCTTGGGATCCTGGATTGTCAAAATACGACACTGACCAATCAGAACGTAAGGGCTGGGCAAGCAAGATAGACCTGAGCCAATCAAGAGGGACCATGGAATATACAGAATGGAGTGTGGGCCAATCAGAATGGAGCATGGTGAGACTGTCAGATGAGAGTGAGCCTGTCAGTATGAAGTATGGAATACACAGGGTAGTGTGTGGTCCCATTACAGAAGATATGCACACATACTCAAGGCCAGAGGAGCTGCACACCGATCCTGGGGCCACACATACCCAAGGCAGGGGAAGCTGAGCACCTATCCTGGGGCCACATTATACCTTCTTGTCCCTCTGCTCTAGGCAATGGGTTGGTGACAGAAACCTGAAGAGCCACCTCCTCGTGCCTGTACAGGATTGAGAGAAGATTGCATTGGATAAAGGGGCAGGAGCCCTGGCAAGTGCTGGTTTGTCTGTGTTAAACCCAGGAACCTCAACTGTCAAGGACAGATCCACCCTGTGCCGATCAGGGTGGAGTCCTAGATTAGCAGATCCTTAAGGCTCAGATGATTTAGATGTGTCCCCAGGAGCTGACTGTAACTTGGTGAATTAATTTTTAATAGTCAGTTGACACTTATTGTAAAGGATGAATGTCCTCACCAGTTCTCATTCATCTCATCCTTGGGACCAAACGCAGGACATCACTTTAATTGCTTTACTGTGTGTGCTTCCCGAAGACTTTACAGCTGTGAATTTCAGTTTATCATCGGGGACACTTTTACAACACTGTCTGCTGCTCCATGGAGATCCTCAGCTCCTGGCAGGCTCTGGTAGGAAGGAAAGAGCCCTCGCAAGCATCCTTCACACCCCAGACGTCTCCCTCCTCAGCTGACTTGTGACCCAGAGACTGGCACCTTCAAGGGCAATGGAGTCAGTGGTTACAGATTGAGGGATTCCATTGCCTGCACATTGTACGCTGTGTAGCCTGGAGATCTTTCCCCTGCCAGACTGTGCTTCTCCACAGCAAAGCAGTCAGCTTTGGGGGTGAATTCCACCCATAAGCCTTTACCCTGATGCCTGTTCCAGCACCCTAAGAATGCACCCTTCCTAGAGATTGAGATCCTTCCCAGTCCAGCGGCAGATCACAGGCCAGTTTTCAGACAGTCAGCATCCCCCACCTCCAGTCTGATAAGGGTGAGATTTCACCAGGACCAATCACATGCTGGACCAAGGGAGGAACTTTGGCCTTTCTTACTGTCTGTGACACAAGGTAGGTGTGGACACATGAGAGCCAATGGGAACACAGAGAGGAGGTGCCTGAGGGAGGAGACCACAGTGTGAGTTTATGGTCACATACTCCTTGCTCTCCTTGGGAAAGCCAAGCCATCCCCTTGAGGTTGAATTAGGATGTGTTTGTCCTTAATGAGTGAGGATGATCTGGTCCCCACTTCAGATGATTATTGGAGGATGGCGAGACATTCTTGGGGACCACCAGACAACACCCAGAGTTCAGGAAAGGGTTGCTGAGAGATAGGGGCTTACTTAGTAGTGGTTACACCCTCTGTTGTGTTAATTCTATGTCTGCAGAATGGAACAGGTGGTATTCAACGATGTATCATTAGAGGGTGATGTATCATTAGAGAGCCTGTAGGTATCAGGCTGTCATCCATGTCTTCCTCTTGGAGCATAGGTGACAAGGGCGGCTGCCACCCCAGCATGGATGACAGCTCACAGAGCTCCCTGCACACAACTCAGAGCCAGCTGAGCCTGCTGGGGTCCCCTGACCCCAGCTGTTGTTTCTGCTTATTTAACCCTGGGGACCTGAGTGTGAATCTTGTAACTTTCTAAGTCCCGAGTCTTGTGAGTAGCATCGATTTCTCTTTTGCCTCAAGGAGGGAGTGTTTCAAAGCAGAGGAAAAGGCTACAGGGTTCTCTGCCCCTTAGGCGGTCCCTTCAGGTCCCTTCTGGTCCCTTCCGTACAGCTACTTGCCAGAATGGAGCAGCCTCCGCAAGCCCGGGATCTGTCCAAGGTACTGAAACAGTCGGTGATTTCAGGACCGAGATGAGCGGTGCTAGGAACACCAAGGACAGCTGTAAAGTGTTTCTGGTGTTTCTGCCTTCCACAATTCCAACAGGTTAACAATAAGAGCGGGTCTGTAGAGATGGCTTAGTGGTTAAGAGCATTGTCTGCTCTTCCAGAGGTGCTGAGTTCAATTCCCAGCAACCACATGGTGGCTCACAACCATCTGTAATGGGATCCGATGCCCTCCTCTTTATATAAGTTAAATGAATAAAGCTTGAAAGAAATAAAATGAAAGGGTGTGTCCAATGTACGACGCCCCACCCAGAGGGCTCCTCTGAGAAGTGGGAGATGCAATTTCACTATTATTAGACTGCGTCTCCATCGTCTACAATGCCAGGCTCCTGGTTTGCTCAGATCTACGTCACTGGTAACAGGGGAGCCATAAAGAGAGAGCATGTACCATCTCAGCACATGTCCGTCAAACCTGTGTGAATATAATGCAGAGGGCCAGGCTGTCACCTTGTCTTGGAGAGTTAGGCAAGAAGTGGGCCTAAGTGTGTGCTTCAGAGGATCAAGGAGTTGGCTATTGCCTGGAAACCACTTTCCCTACTACCAGCTGTGAGCGTATTTTTTACAGCATTCTTTTTCCATCGCCAGGAGTTGAGTGCCTTTTAAAACTTTTTTTTTGTGACAATAAGTGTAAGTGAAATCCAGGGTATTGTCAATTTGTGATGTTCACAGAATCAGGAGAGACAACCATTCACATAGCAGGTCATCGGAGGCACCACTGAAGTTGAGAGGACAGGGAAAGTGCTAAGTGTCCTGGTCGGGGACATTTGGCAAAAGTTCTGGAAGCTGCATAAGACAAGAAGTAAATAACACAAACCCAACTGGAAGGAGCACATTCATCAGCATTTGCAGAATATGTGGCTATCTACATAGGAAAGCTCACATCAGAGACAAATGGGGGCCTAAAGGGAAATTCAAGACTCAGACGTAAAAATGGATCTCATTCGACATAGCCAATTTGAAAACTAAGATTTGGCACAAAGAGCAGCAAGGCATGTGTGTGAGTGAGCGGGCCACACTGCACCATGAAGTGTACACGAGGATGGCTTGCACAGATCACCTGAGAGAGGAGAGGATGCTGAACAAAAGGAGGGGGAGGGGTGGAGGCGTAGCTCAGTTGATAGAGCGTTTTCATAGCATGTGTGAAGCCCCAGGCTCAATCCCCAGTACCACGTAAATAGAGTATGATGACTATTCCCGCAATCCCATCACTCAATGTTGGCATCAGGAACTGGTTATACAGTCAGGAACCAGCTTTACGGTCACAGGTCACCTCCGAATCCAGTAACGCCAGTGACGTCACTCATTGGCGACTGGGACCCAAGCATCTGTTGCTATGGCAATCCCCCTACATTCCCAACGTTCACCTGGTCCACCTGCCCACCTTTACCTGTGCCAGCAGTGTGCTCAGTTACATCGCAGTCCAAATAAAAGGCAGACCTTCACCCCTGTCTCTTTTCTTCTTCTTTTTCCTTTCCTCCACAATAAACCTCTCTCCCATGGAACTGTACTGGCCTGGTGTGATCTGTCCAGACGAGTTGTGATTCTAACACAACAACACTCAGGAGGTTGAAATTCAGGAACACCAGGAGCACAAGATCATTCTCAAATGCATAGCAAGTTCAAGATCAGTCTGGGCTATGTGAGATCTTGTCTCAAAAGTAGAAGAATAAGGAACAGAAGAAGGAGGAAGAGGAGGGGGAGGAGAATGGGGAGGGGAAAGAGGAAGAGGAGGAGGACTGGGAGGGAGAAGAGAATTGGGCAGAGAAGACAGGTCACATTTCCAAACAGAAAATCAAGCATAGATGAGCCATCCACCTTCCAGTGCTGACGTCCACGCTCAGTGCAACACAGAACTCACTTAGAGGGGAAAAAAAAAATCACAAAATAGATCATAGAATTCACCATGAAGACAAAGTTCAGAATAGCGAAGGGTGGACTATAAAAGAAAAGTGGGAGGGAAAGGAGGAAATGAGAATGGTCGTGGATGTCATTGCTCAGGGGATAGTTTGTGGGCGGGTGGAGCCACGAGAGTGGGCGGAGTCACGAGAGTGGGTGGGCCATGATGGTGGCCGGATCCCCGAGGCTGAACAACCAGATCAAGCAGGCACACAGCTCCAGACATAGGATGAAGATTGAACCTCACACGCACCGAAAGGAGCCACAGCTCATTCTTAGCACTCACAGTGAGACGCAGCATTGAAAGAGTCCCTTCTTGCTGGAGAAAATGGAAAATTGAGCTTTCACCCCACACTCCCCTCCCCAAATACTTTCAGATGGATTTGAGCACTAAACACAAGCCCAAACTATAAAGCTTCGGATAAGAATATCTGAAAAACCTAACCCAGGATTGCGTAAGACTAACAAAGCCAAAAGCAGTAGAAGACCAGAACAAAAAAGGCACAAACTGAAATTTCAAATTACTGTAGGATGAGAGATCTTGCTAAGAGATTAGACAAGGAGTCGGAGGAAACGTTCACACAATAAATAACAACGGGCTCCGTACAGAATACATAAAGACTGTGTAACCACAAGCAAGATAAGTAGCAGCACCGGGATCAGCCAAGGATGTGAGCCGTCCATCCAGAGAGAGTGTAAACCAACCGGAAGCTTGGAGAATGCTCCGCCCCGTCCCGGCCCCGCCCCCGTCCCACGCCCCGCCCACCCCCAGCCGAACAAGGAGAAAGCAGGTAAACCAGGGTGCAGGGGATTGTGTGTGTGTCATTGACACAGCTGAGGGAAAACAATACTATCAAGGGGTGGCCAAGAGGCTGAGAAAACTCTCTCTCATGTGGATGGAAGGTGGCTTAGCGTCATAGTCATGAGACTTGTCCTCAGCTGTGAAGTGGGGACAAGGAAATTGTTAGTAATGGTGATGTGATGACGGTGGAGATGCTGCTGCTGCTGCTACTGGTGATAGTGATGATGATGATGATGATGATGATGACGATGACGACGACAGCAATGTTGGTGATGGTGATTATGATGGTGATGGTGATGACGGTAACAGTGATTGACGATGTTGGCATTCGTGCATCGTAAGGAATAAGAGACTCAGGCTTCAAAGCCGGGCAGGGCTGTTTGAAATGTACATATTATCGTTACTCCTGTCTTCCCACTTCTCTTAGTCCGCGGAGCTAGCTACCTCCCCACACCCTCCCACGCCCACCAAGCCATGTTTCCTAGGCCCAGTTCCCTCTGTTCAAGAAACCTTCGTGGGAAATGGTTAATTTGGCCGCGTGGGGCCTGCGGAGAAGGCTGGTGTGATGATTAATGGCCACTGTCAACTTTCTGGGATCTAAAGTCATCTGGGAGATGCCTGTGGGGGATTATCTTGATTAAGTTAATTGAGGTGGGAAGACCTGACCGCTGTCAGGTGGCTCTAGTATTTTATCACAGCAGCTGAAGACAGTAACCAAGGCAGCTGGGAGCATAGTCTACATTCTAAGACCCTATTTGTCCTTATCCGCCCCCTGAAAGCTCTAACCATTGTGACTCCTGGTCTCCCGAGGGTTCCTGAGCTTTGTTAGAGCCTCTGAGTTTTCCCAAGCCCCTGGGCCCTCTAAGCCGCCACCCAGCTGCATCTAAGCCCTCTAACTCTATTGTGTGTTTGTGTGCTTGCTTATTTCTGTGTGACCCTTGTGTGTGTAAGAGTGTAAAAAAAAAAAAGATGTGTGCTTCCTGTCTTGTTTACCTGTATTTGTAGCTGGATTCACACATCTCCAGGTACGGAACCTGAGAGGGTGGAATAAATGCCTTTCTTCCCCACAGTGTTTAGAAATGAGTTTTCTCTCACCTGTGTCTCCATCTGCACACCTACAACTGGGGAAGATTTCCAGGCTAACTCGGCGAGGGTTTGTTAAAGCAAACACCGAGAAGCCAAGCCGAGAAGCCGGTCTGAGTAAGCCGCAATCCTCACAATTTCCAGTTTAATGCCTTCCCCTTCCCCGTCCCCCAGAGCGCTTTGAGTGAGGCTTCTTTTGGGCCTGAGGTCAAGATGAGCCCTCTGGCTGGGATCTGTAGAGCTCTCTGTGGTGAGGTCGCAGGCGTGAGGTGGGATGCTCTCACAGTCTGCTGGGCACACCAGGCAGGGCCCCCAGCTATGGCTGACTCTGGCAGGATCCTATATGCCTTGTGCCTTGTAGAGCACTGTGCATCCTCTGGGTCTCTGGCAGACACCCCCCCCCCTCCTCTATGGCTCCTGCAAACCTGAGAATGGAGCCTCCCATATTTCCTAGCCTGGACCACTGTCTCCTCTTCTGATGGATTAACATTCTGCTGATGTGTGTGATGGCTGTGATCTGTGTTGGGAACTGGCTGTCACCCACTCATTAACATCCACCGAATGACACTTCACAGCCAGAGTCCCTGTGGTGCTGGGGACTTGGGAGGCATCTTCTCAACCACTATGAGGACTTGGCCATCCTCTTAGGCCCTGTGAACTCCTGTTTCACGTCAGGGTTCCTCTGGCTACCTCCAGCCACTCTTGAGGGGAGCCAAATGTCACTTGGGTAATTTATCACACGAGGGAAATATTTGCATTTAAACCGTTTCTGTCAAATATGAAAACCAATTCTGAGACACATAACCATGATTAAGTTTCAGTTTGTCTTATGAGAGCCCAACACAGTGGAAAAGGCAGATGTCTGTGGCAGCTGAGAGACACAGGGGGCAGACAGCTCCTCCTGCCTCTCCCTCAGCCTTATTCCTAGTACAGGGTAGGCACTGCAGGGTCACCTTTTGTGGTCACAATGTGAAGGGCTAGGTCCTGGGGCTGGGGTATCTCAGGGTCTTCGTTCCCTCTCCTGGGTCAGAGAAAGAGCCTGTAGGAGGATGGAGAGCCCCCACCCCACCCCCGTGTTCTCAACAGCCTGCCCTCACCCTGCAGAGAATACCTCTTTCCCATGGTCCTGACAGCCAAGGGCAGTGCAGGGCTCAGGTCTGAAGACCCGGGTGCTCAGAGACACTGGCCCACCCTGCTGGCTCTGTGTGTAGGGTAGGGCCTCCCAACTTCAGGACAGAAGCACAAGGACAAGAAGAATCTCTAATGCTCATCTCAGAAATGTCATCCTTTCCGTTCTCTGCCAATCACACGTATCCCGGAAACAAGTTCATGAATCAAAGCTCTCCGACGAGGAGAGGAAAGATGTACAAGAGGCCTGATGAATTAGAGCAGCCCCGTGGAAATGCCGCACCCGATTTCATCCAGGCACAAAATGAACGAGCTTCTCGGGCTTGTGGCTTCCAAGGGAGGAAGTTTTTTTGTTTTTGTTTTGTTTTGTTTTTTTTTTTTAAGAGATCAAGAGCTTCGGAAATGTCCTGTCTCCTGCCTGAGAAACAAAACACACTCTCCTTAAACCAGGACCAGGCCAGCCCTGCCTCCCCAGACCCTCTTGTCATCCACTGAGCAGTGAAGCCCTTGCTCACAAGGAACCTCAGGATGTGCTGATCCTTACACCACAGTCATTTCAGAGGCACTGCTGACCCCACTGTTGTGTGTGGTGATGTGTGCTGTCCCCCTGTCTGTCCCCACAGTTCCATCTAATGGCTGAGGCCATTGGCTCAGGGGAAGGTGGTATATATCAGTCAGGGTGAGCTGTGCTACGCTGTAATAACAAGCAAGCCTGTGGACTCAGGTGTGACTCTTAAGCAAGATCTCACTGATACCCCACATAGGGACTCATGATACCAGGCCAGACCCTCTGCTGTCTACTCACACAGGACCCTGACAACAGCACTAAGGGAGGGGAGAGCTGGGGACGACCCTGACTCTAGCCCTGAAGTCTCTCACCCCAACTGCACTGTACAATCTGAAGCTCTTTTTTTTTTTTTCAATCTGAAGCTCTTAATGGGATGGAGATGCTGTCTCCTCTCAGCCCCCCTCAGAGCCGTTTATGACCTTCAGGGGACAAGTAGGAATGAGCGATGGTGTACTGGTTTTGCGTGTCAACTTGACACAAGCTAGAGTCATCACAGAGAGAGGAGCCTCAGTTAAGGCACTGACTCTATGAGAGCCAGCTGTGAGAGAGAGCCCAGCCCATGGTGGGCGGTGCCATCCCTGGGCTGGTGGTCCTGGGTTCTATAAGAAAATAGGCTGTCCAAATCATGAGGGAGCCAGTAAGCAGCACCCTCCATGGCCATGGCCATCAGCTGCTGCCCCCACATTCTAGTTCTGACTAAGACAGATAGAAATGGCCAGTCCCATGCAGTGAGGAGCAGGGGTCCTGTGGAGCCAGGCCATGTTGGACCAGCCCTGCTAGAGACAGACATTGGGAGAAGCAGCACCATCCAGTCCTCCCCTGCTGTGGGAACAGCTCCTCTCCCAGATGGCAGGACCCAAGAGAGCAGGGACAGCCATGGGGAAACATGGAACAGGGGACCCTGGGCCCAGTACCTCATGAAAGATTCATCCCAGAGCCCCAGGGCCTCTGTAGCAGCTGTGCAGCCTCCTTGGTTCAGGGACAAGGAACAGAGTGGAGCATAGATTTGCTTTCCATCAAACTGTCTTCAGTACTGCAGAAGCGTTTGCACCAGAGTCAAGCGGGGGCACCTGCATCCCATGGCCACATCTGAGAAGCTCCAAGCTGTGTTTTTTTTTTTTTTCTCGCCTCACTGCAGACAAACCTACTCCATAAAAATCAACATTTGGGGTCAGTATAACTCACCTCCTCAAGTCAGCCCCAGCCAGGCCAGGCAGGGTACCCAGACTCTTGCTTTGGGCTCGGGACAGAGATGGGGGTGGGCATCAGAGGCATCAGAGTGACCCACATGGGCACCAGTGCTCAGCACGCTGGTGATCTTGGTGGTATTGGTCCCCACCACAGGGGAGGAGGAGTCAATAGACGTGGATCTCTGAGGAGGCATTCTGGATGTGGGGACCCAGGAAACCAGTGTATGGACGCCACACTGCCTCTGACCTCCTAGGTCTGATTGGTCCAAATGTCTGACCTGTCTGTGCCTAAGATTCATCAACTGTAAACCAGGAGGGACTGTTCTATCCAGAGACATGTTCCTGACTGACCGTCAAGGGTGAAAGGGCTCAACTGACACTTGATCCTCCATGGTGGTCAGCTCAGAATGACACTTGATCCTTCAGCTCAGAAGGCTCCTCCTGGAGCCCATAACATCATTCTCAAATTGCCTATGACCCATAGCCCTTTGACCGTGGTACTAAATCAAGTCTAGGTGTGAGTGAGCAGACAAATGAGTGAATGAATGAGTAAACGAGAGAATGAGAGAGCAAATGAATAACTGAATGACTGAATTACTGAATGAATGAGTAAACGAGAGAATGAGAGAGCAAATGAATAACTGAATGACTGAATTACTGAATGAAGGAGTAAACGAGAGAATGAGAGAGCAAATGAATAACTGAATGACTGAATTACTGAATGAAGGAGTAAACGAGAGAATGAGAGAGCAAATGAATAACTGAATGACTGAATTACTGAATGAAGGAGTAAACGAGAGAATGAGAGAGCAAATGAATAACTGAATGACTGAATTACTGAATGAAGGAGTAAACGAGAGAATCAGAGAGAAAATGAATAACTGAATGACTGAATTACTGAATGAATGAGTAAACGAGAGAATCAGAGAGCAAATGAATAACTGAATGACTGAATTACTGAATGAATGAGTAAACGAGAGAATCAGAGAGCAAATGAATAACTGAATGACTGAATTACTGAATGAATGAGTAAACGAGAGAATCAGAGAGCAAATGAATAACTGAATTACTGAATGAATGAGTAAACAAGAGAATGAAGGAAGGAAGGAAGGAATAAGTGAATGAGTGAATGAATGAGTGGGTAAACAATTTAGTGAATGAATGAAGTTTGAGTGACTGTCCCTTTTTTCATCCCTTCTGCACTGTCATGTATCACCAATGGAGCCCATGTTGGTGTCCTGGGCTTTGGTGTGTATGGGTAGAACTCCAGTTGTGACTTCATTCTGTCCCCTCTGTTGTGAGGTGCTCCTTTAGGCACAGGGCAGGGTAGAGTAAATTGTTCAGGCACAGAACATGAGTGGGCAAGGAGTCACAGGAATATCTAAGCAGCCCACTGGTGCTGAGGATACCAGTTGGACACAAGCGTTGAGAAGTTCCAACTTCTGTGAAGGAAAGCACTTGCCGTGGTTGTCTGCCCTTCCGCAGCAAGGAGTTGGTGACATCTCCTAAGGAACTGGCCTGCTCCCCTCCCATCTTGTGGGTCCCTGTCACTGGTTCCCTGTGTCCCGGGGACCCTGTGATACACAGCAAGAACAGCCACTGGTCCTGCCTTTGAAAGGCCACCGTGCCTCTGTGTTAATGGACATAAAGAACAAAGAGTTGTAACCTGTGATGAGCTGATATAAAGCCGAGGGGACACGAGAGGGCAGAGTGACTGAAGTCAGCTGCTAATGGTTTAAGGCAGGATGTTACAGCTCTAAAGTGTTTTATGAGGTTCCCACAGTAAGCGTGAGAGGTGCTACTGAAGATGCAGGGGAGGGATGCCATAGGATGTCCTGTAAAATCAACAGGACAGCAAGGAAGACCTCAAGGGAGGGAACAAAGGGACAAGGCAGAAGGTTAAGCAGCCAGGGACTGTGCACAGCTGGTGTGTTTTTGTCCAAATTTCTTTGGAGACATAAAAGGACCAAACTCCTTAGCTAAAGGCAGAGTGGCTGAATGGAAATAAAATAAAATAAGACCCAGGCACAGGCTGTCTGGAAGATAACTTATTTATTCACTCATTTAAATTTTTATTTATTTCACTTATTATTATAGTGCTGTGTGTGTGTGTGTGTGTGTGTGTGTGTGTGTGAGAGAGAGAGAGAGAGAGAGAGAGAGAGAGAGAGAGAGAGAGAGAGAATGCATGTGTCCCAGTGCATGTGTGGAGGTCAGAGAACAACTTTGGGCGGAAGTCCTCACTGTCCACCTGTTTGAGGCAGGGTTTCTTCTTTGCTGCGGTGTGCACCAGGCTAGCTGCTCCCTGAGCTTCTAGGATTCTCCTGATTCCCATCATGCTCTAGGAGCATTGGGAATGCAACTGTCCTACCGTGTCTGGCTTTGATATGGATTATGTGGATTCAAACTCAGATCCTCATGCTTGCACAGCAAACTCTTTACCTACTGAGTCATACCCAACCTCTTTTTTTTTTCTTTTTGGAAAAGACTTTGTGTGTATGCACAGATTGTCTGTGAATTGCTTTAAATACAAGGACACACATGGATTTAAAAGGGAAAGACAGAAAGATGTATTCCATATAGATGGTGACCAAGAGGACAGCAGAGGTGATCACAGGTATATCAGACAAAACAAGCACCCAGGAAAGCCTGCCACAGGAGGCAGGAAGGACCTGGTGTGAGAGGATTTGGCAGGAGATACAGTGTAGGACTGTGTCAGCACCTGGGGGGTAAGCCCTGATGGATGAAGCATCCTTGGTATGAGCGAGGGCATCTCGTGACTGCTTACCCCAGCAACAGACTGAAGCAGCCACCTCCAAGATCAGGTGGGTCAGCTAGAGAGGTGGCAGGAAACAAAAGACCCAAAATAACCTGTTGTCTAGATGGACACAGTGCCATCCACAGCCCCAGAGCACACCTTCTTCCTGAAGCAACAAACCTTCCCCCAGGACACATTCTAAAATAACTCACAGAAAAAAAACCTGGCACAAGAGAGAAGTTTTGCCAATGTTCCCTCTGCCACCGCAGCAGAGGGGACTGGGAGTGAGATGCATCTGTCATGACATGATTGTAAGATAACGACAAGATCATAACAAGATCATGACAGGGAAAACCCCAAATACCACCATAAATGTCAGGATAGGTGGAGGACAGCAAGGCAGCAGAACAAACAGAATGTGACAACCAGTCTTGTTCTGAGGCGACGACATGACCAATCCCCAAAGGAAATTAAGCAACGACCCCGCTTTCAATAGCAGTGAAGACAATAACACACCTAGGAAGGGACTCGGCCAGAAAGGCTAGGTAATCAACGCTGAAGGCTGCAAACACTGCTGAGAGAAAATATACACACCGGTGGAAAGATGTCTAGTGTTGGGAGATTGGTGCTGATGAATGTCTGTATTACACAACGTGAGTCACATAGTCAGTACCATCCCTGCCGACATCACAGAGGCCTTTGTTTCTTGGCTGAGCTAAAGAATAAAATGAAATTCGTAAGAATCTCGAGGGACCCCAAAGAGCCCAAACAATCTTGGGAAAGGAAAAGATGCAGCTCCTGGTTTTTTGGAAAGGCTGCAAGACTCAGAAATAACCCCAGGAGGCTGTGGACACGAAAACAGACAGACAGACAGACAGACAGACAGACAGACAGACAGATCAACTAGACAGAGCAGAGAGCACAGAAAAAAGCCTCATGGAGGTGGTAGAGCGACCTTGGGAATGTATCAACTCATGGTTCTGGAAAACTCAACCTCTTGATACTTTTTTAATATTGTGCTAAGATAGCATCGTGAAAATAGCTTTTAGTAATAAAGCATTTAATTTGGGGCTTACAGTTCCGGGGCAGTGGTTCTCAAACTTCCGAATGCTGCGCCCCTTTCATACAGTTCCTCCTGTTGTAGGGACTCCAACCATTACATTATTTTGTTGCTACTTCACCACTATAATTTTGCTACTTTTGTGGATCATAATGTAAATATCTGTTATGCAGGATATCTGGTATATGACCCGTGTGAAAAGGCCATTTGACCCCCAAAGGAGTTGTAACCTAGAGGTTGAGAACCACTGTTCTAAAGGGTTAGAGCCTATTACTACCATGGTGGAGAGCACGGCAGCAGGCATGCAGGCGTGGTGCTGGAGCAGTAGTTAAGAACTTGCATCTTGACTCACAAGCACTAGGCAGAGAGAGTTAACTGGGAATGGTATTGGCTTTTGAAACCTCAAAGCCCACCCCCAGTGACAGATGTCTTCCAATAAGGCCATGCCTCCTAATCCTTCCCAAACAGTTCTACCAAATACAGATCAAGCTTTCAACATGTGAGCCTATGGGGGCCATGCTCATTCAGACCTTCACATTCAACATTCATGAGTTTGACTTCTGTCCTCCCACAGCATGAAGGCTGAACTCAGAGAAGTAAAATGTGTAGATTCAGGGGATATGAGGGGATAATCCTGTGTGATTATATCCAGGACCTGATGCTGTACAGACAGCCAAAATGACAGCCGAGGAATTAGACAGTAATGTCAAAGCTTTCTGTGTGTAAAGGGGAGGTTCATCTGAGGGAATGACCTACCCTCTCCAAAAGGATGGAAAAAAAAAAAAACGCCTCCCCACCCTGAGAATGATCGAGGTTAATTCCAAAATGTATAATCAACCCTTGTCACTCAACAGGAAAAACACCCCAGTGAAAGTGGGTAAAGGACTTAGTAGACAGGTTTCTGAAGCTACATAAAGGGCCAGCAGACCAATTAAGAGACACTCAAGATCACCAGTCACTAGGGAAAGGTAAATCAGAATCACAGTGAGACATTGTCTCACCCCACTGGAGCAGCTATTACAGAAAAGTGAGATCAGAAAGTAACAACAGTTGACAAGAACTTGGAGAAACTCTGTACACCAACAATGTTCAGCTGCTTGGAGAAACAGTGTAGTGGTTCCCCAGACCCCTTCAAGCCTGTGATCCGATCATCTTACCGCTGGGGGTTTATCCAGAATAAATAACAGGAGCTGGAGAATTCTTCTTAGATGCAGCCCAATTAGCTTGAGGTCTGAATGTGTGAAGACCATGTGAAATGTCTATTCAACGGAATATTCTGCTATTCTGCTTACACAAGATGTCTAAAGTAGCCAGACCCAGAGAAACAATGAAACAACAAAGGAAGCATTGTTGCCAAAGACAGGGAGTGTCAGTTGCTCCATAAAGACAGAGATGGGTTGGTGAGAGGAACATGTCCCAGTTAGATCTCACACTCCAGTGTGCACACTGTTAACACTACCATGCCTCACAGTAGAAATGTTTAATATCATCTATGTGACTCTGGCACCATGCACCGACAGAAAGGTTAGGCAAAAATCATGACAGGGAGGCTTCAGCCAGTGGCCTGAAAGGTCACCAGGGTCACAGGTCCTACTTCTGCTGTGCGGCTTGTGTGTCCCCCATTCTCATTGATGGGAATCATAGGAAGGGGTCCTAGGAAGGGTCCTCAATCCCTGCATATCTGTAAGTATCCTCGGGCCCTAGAGAGATGGTGAGGGCACCATCCAAGATCACTGGTTCCATACCATTCGCCAGCCTCCATCTTGATAAGACTCATGACTCGCCCTGAGTGGCACAAGGATCCAGTCTCTGAGGTGATCAAGAATTGAGACAGCTGAGAGTGGAAGGAAGTGAGGTGATGCCCCCCTCCATCCCTGCATCCCTGCTCCCCTCCGCTATCACAGTTCCCCTATCCTGCACACTCATTGCTAATCAAGGTTGTGATTGCTGAGAGAGAAGACAGCCTGTGGGATGCGTGGCAGAGTGCCCCACTGCACTGCAGTGATTAGACCAGACCCAACCTGATCAGGACCAAAATAGCTCCCTGCCCGTCATCTGCTGAAACAGGGAGAGGGCATGGCTCCTGCAGAAGCATGGGTTCTCATGCTGCCCCAGTGAGTGCACTGGTTGGTTTGTGAAGGGGTGGGAGGCAGAATGGTTCTTGGGGATTGCCCCTCTAACCTCAAAGCTCTTAGTGGCTCTGACTCCCCTCCCGAAAAGACAAAGTCAAGGTCAGAGCCTGGTGCCTGAAGTCTGCAAGAACTGCTGTGACCCTCTGATAGTACCATTCTCACTTCTTGTCTCTTCCTCTCCACTAGATGTCTCAGGTCTTTCTAGAACATGCCAGCTCCTTCACGTCTAGACCTTTGCACATGCTATTCCCTCTGCTAGGAAAATCCTCCCTAAAACCTCTGCTCCCTTCATCTGAGTTTTCCTGTCTTATCCCAGCCATGTCCTTGCAAGGGGTCATTTCACACAGGAACCCCAGGAGTTGGACAGTGACTATTCGCTCCTGTCCTCAGCCTCCCCCATCTCAGGTCACAGATTAGGACTCTGGTGGTCATGGCTCCATGTCAGATTCTCGAATGCTATACTGACTTTGAGGCTCATATTGGGAAAGAAAATACTTTAGAACCTTGAGGTGGAGTGGTCCATGATGATATGAACATACCAGGAGCACAGCTGAGGCTGTCATCACGCTTGGCTGGTCCAGGGTTGGAGCTTCAGGCTTTGGGAATCATAGGTGCTAAGTCTAAGCTATGAGTACTGGTGCCGTACATACTAAGTGTGAGCAGCGGGTGCTAGGTTCTAGGTGATACATATGAGTGTGGGTGCTGTGGGTCATAGGTGCTGTCTGAGTTGTGGGTGCTGGCTATGATGTAGATTTGAGGTTTAGGTGATAAGGTTACGAGTACTGAGTTTGGTCAGTGAGTACTAGGCCAATGGTATTGGGCTCATGTACTAGGTAGGGATTGTGGGTTCTGTGTCAATGGATGTTGGGAATGTGTGTGTGTGTGTGTGTGTGTGTGTGTGTGTGTGTGTGTGTGTGTGTGTGTGTGTAGGGGTTATTGGGGGGCTGAGATTGTGGGAGCTAGAGCTGTTGGTGTTAGACCCAATTCACACAGGCTCCTGTGAGCTAACTGCCCAGGCATCAGAAATCACCCACGGATTATTAAACCCAACCGTGACCATAAATTAATTACATAAACCCACAAGGAAATAAGTTACGAGGGAGCCAGGGGTGTCTCTGTCCTTGTTTTCTGCTTCCTTCTCTGACCTCCACGCATCACACTGATGGCAACTTCTAGCAGTGAGAACTGGAGGGCTGGCTTTTCAGACTCCATAGTACATAGCCAGCGCGTTGCAGATAGCGCCGTTCAGAAGCCAATGTCTTTGGTCGGGTGTTCAAGAACTGCATCCCAACGTGGCAAATGCTTCTGCTCGGTGACAGTCCTAGTGACTAGCATCCACAAACCCCATGCTAATGTTGAGCTTTGAGCCGAGCTTCATGTGACTGAAATCACTCAGCGAAGCCTGCACACCTGCCCCATTCTCCTCCACACCGCAGGGCTGAGATGGTTAAATTGTCAGCTCGGCTTAGCCTAGGATTACCTGGGAAGGAAGACTAGATGTCTCAGGTCTTTCTAGAACATGCTGATGGCAACCAACGGCTGTCTGGATCAGGTTGACCCAAGGGCATATCTCTAGGACATTATCTTGGGTGCTTTCATTGGTGTGAGAGGACCTAGCTTGAAACTGGGTGGTTCCATCCCTGTGGTTTGGGTCTGGGCTGCAAATGTAGTGAAGCTAGGGAAGCACTAACAGTGCAGTCTTTCACCCTCTCTCCACTCTTGCAAATGTGACTTGCTGTCCCGAGTTCCTGTTCCACTGCTCTGCAATGATTGACTGCAAGCTGGAACTATAAGCCAAATAAATCCTTGATCCCCTGCATTGCGTTTTGTCAGGAAATTTCGTCATAGCAACAGAAATGAAAACAGGACCCGGGTGGGTTGCAGTCAGCTGGATTCTCAATGTCCAGTGTTAGTCACGATGGATTCCTCTGCAGAGAGGGGGTCTCACAGTTATGTCAGTGGGGGAAACTGTAATTGTCACAGAGGCCAAGGTAATGAGAGGTTCACTGAGAAGAGGGAAGAATTTATCATGGCGGGAGGGGGAGAGGCTGGTACCCAGGCTAGGCCAACTGTGCAGGGGTAACTCCAGCAACCAGGTCCTGACCCCTCCTGCCACCGTCTTCCACCACCTCCACGGGGTCAAGTCAGCAGAGTTGGGAGGAGGAGGAAGAGGAAGTGGCCAGTATCTCTCTCACATCAGAGAGAAGAAGAAAGAATAGAGCATCTACTTAGAATTTGGGAAGGTCCCCAAAGTGTCCCTGGGAGAGGTGACCCTTTAGGTTGGTTAGCAAGTGTCACTCTCCTTGGCCTTGGAGCACCTGGCACAGGTGCTCCATATGCAGTGCATCTTTCTCTGGACTCCAAGGAGGTCCTCCCTAGGCTCACTAACACCTGCTGCATCTTCTTCCCCTGCCACCCCCACCCCTGCACCCCCCACTCCCCACCTCCCTCATCCCGAACCCCATCCCCCCACCCCTGCACCCCCCACTCCCCACCTCCCTCATCCTGATCCCCCCATCCCCCCACCCCTGCACCCCCACCCCCACACCCCCCACACCCCCATACCCTGTCCTAGTGCACCTCACTTTGAGAGCCTTTCCCATGGTCTTTCAGAAGCTCGGGTCCTGAGAGCCCCGCCCTGCCTTTGATCTCTCCTAATTATCTCTGATTGCTACACTGTGGCAGACTGGGTGAAGCCATGAAAGGTAGCGCCAGGTGAGAATGTGGCTTGGATATGCTCTTTGGTGAGCAGCTGGCTCCGTCCGGAAGCTCAGGATGCTGTTGCTAAAATTAAGAGAGATGCCGTTTGCCCCCTGTGTCCCCCCCCCCCCAGCCCCCACAAGATGCACCTTTCCTTGAAGGCTCTGGTGCCTGGGGCTATGACAACGGGTGCCATAGCAACCCATTAGGTAGAGTCCTGATTTAGTGACACGCTTGCCCTGGTGAATGGAGCTCTAAGTCACCTTGAACACAAAGCCAGCCTGTCCAGGATTAGAACTGAGAGGCTAGTCCCCAAGGGTTGCAGAGAGGCAGAAGTGTGTTCAATCCCTCTGTGAATTGTCTGTGGTCACGATCATGCACTTGGTAAAGATAAATAAGCCCGGAAGATTTAAAGGAAAAGAAGGTATGGGCCTGGCTAGGCTTGTAGATCGTGTGGCTAAGACACAGAACATGCTGGCCCCCAAAACCTCTCCCGAGATCTCAGACAGTTCCCACCATATGAATCAGCTCAGAAAATGTGCGTGGTAGGAAATCGCTATCCTCCTACAGTATGAGACCCAGGTGCTGGGGCTCATAGTGAAGAAAATTGACCAGATGGCGGAGCTCAGAGGGTCTTCGACTTGATTTGGGTCAAGGGAACCATGTACTGAGGGCTGTGACCAAGAAGGAAGCTTTTTGTACAGAAGTGAGAAAAGAGGGAGGGAGCTGGTAGAAGGAGCTGGGGCCTCAAGCAGATCCCTCAAGGGGCAAGTTCCTGGGGCATGAAGAGCCCTGTTGATTTAAGGGTGAAGGGTGAAACTGGAATGGCCTGGGTGTGGAGAGTGAGGGAGCCTGGAGGAATAGAGAGACTGGAAGATGGGCTGAACCCCAAGGTAGGTCAGTGAGGCATAGGAAGCTGTTACCAAAGGACAGTGGGAAAGACTTTGCAGGGGACAGTGGACGAGAAAAGGAAGAGTACGAAAGGTATGTGTCCTGGACACTGTCCCTTCACGCCGGCCGGGCACAGAGCCACAGTGCCCTCTTCTCCGCCTGCCTCTGCCTGACTCTGTGTCTCTGGATATGGGGTGCGGGAAGCTCTCAGTAGGGCCAGCCTCAGATCAGTAACAGGAGCAAAGGCTGTCCCTCTCATGTTTCTGGAGCCGGGATGTGTCCGTGCTAGAAGCCCCCCGCCAAGACTCAAATTTCAGGATCCATCCACTTCAGCCACCGGAACAGGACCACCACATTCCCCCCGAGAGGCCACTGTGAAATCATGACAATTTTCCAACCTTCAGAGGAGGGACTGAGTCTGAGTCTCACAGTGAAGCCTCTCTGTCCCTCTGAGCCCCAAGCTCCTGATGCTCTGGAGGCAGACCCTCCCCCTCATATGCAGAAACCTAGTGTCCTGCCTGTCCCAGCCCAGCCATAGGGCTTTTCTTTTCCATCCCCAGAACACAGTTAGGCCTCTGGGAGTAGCGAGTGCTGGAGAAAGCCATGGCTTTGTCACAAATACCCAGTCACGGTTTTGCTGGCTGTAAATCACAGAAGGAAACAGCCAGGGCATCAATCAGGGTGATAATTGCTGCAAACCTTCTGCAGGGAGAAATGCAGGCTCAGCAGAGCCTCCTGGAGACTCAGCCTGAAGGGTAAAAGCCTTATGAGAGCGAACGGGAGGCTCCAGCCAGTGCCACATGCCTGGAGTTGCCACAGCCAGAAGTTCCAGCTATTACACAAGTGAAATGGCTCAGGGACCTGGACTTCATCTTCTCAGCTACATTTAGAATAGCACTCAGACTCCAGCTCTATGGATTTGGAGCTCAAAGGCCTGAAGGCACTGTGGCCGTTGACCGCGGAGGAAGGATGGCTGCCCTGTGTGAAGGACGCCCAAGCTGTGGCCACCTTCGAGTGCCCATTCCAGCATTGCCAACGGCTGTTCTTGTGCTGCCGTTTGAGGTTGACCATCACGTGGGCCAAGTGAGCCTCAGTGTCCTCCCTGTGTGTGACTGGTGTGACCTGGGATCACACAGTAAACACAACACCCCTCAACCTGCTAGGGAGCTCGCCTGGGCTGGCACGGCCTCTTCTCTGTTGCTATAACAGAACACCAGAGGCTGGAAAGTTACGAAGAAATGGAAGTGTACTGTTATAGTGGTTACATATCTACAACCCCAGCATGCGGCAGACAGAAGTAGTAGGAAGTTTGAGGCCAGCCTGGTCTATATGGTGCGTTCTAAACCAGCAGGGGCTATGAAGTTAGGCTGTCTCAAAAAGCCAAGAAACAAAACAAGGAGGAAAGGAAGGGAAGGAAGAGAAGGAAGAGAGAGGGATATATGTCTCCTAAGTCTGGAGTCTGAGCTACTATCTTTTCAGAGCCTTTCTGCTGAGCTACCCCATGATAGGGGGTGAGAGGGCAAGAGAGGCAGAGGGTACCTCTCTCCCTTGCATGGTTAACCCACTCCAGTGGGTGCAATATGGGTTTCCAGGGATGTTCAGACCATAGTGTGAGCAATGCCAGGAGCAGAGAAGAAACTGTGGGGAAGTCCCGCCTCTTTCTGGAGAACAGGGATGGGAGGTGCAGCAGCCCTGCCTGAGGTCACAGCTGGCTCGCCCTGGATCTGCAGGGAACTCCCTGTGTGGGGACCCTGAGATGAGGACAGCTCAGAAGATGGCAGCCCTCAGAGATGGGGCACTAGGAATGTCTTGGCAATGTCTTCAAAGGCACCGCGGCTGTCACTGTGTGATTGTCACACTTCAGGCAGTAGCTGTGGATAGGGAGAGTCTAAAGAAGAGACAAGGGACTTCAGGAAATGTCTCTAATGGAAGACCTGTCCTTCTCCTCCTCCCTCCCCTCCCCCCTCCTCCCCACCTCCCTCCTCCTCCTCCCTACCTCTGGTTACAACACTAATGCCCAGGCAACACCTGGGGTCCCTCAGATGGTGAGACTGCTACCATGATTTGGGGGCAGTCTCAGGAAGTCCTGGGGGCTGGTCCTTTCCACATCGGGCTGGGACCGGCCTCTGCTGTTTTTCATTTGTTCTCCTGGTTCCTCCTCCTTAGATCTCACCCTTGGGCTCTGTCACCCAGGAGACAGATACAGTTGACCACTGTTGGGGCCAGCTGAGCCTCTGGCGATAGGCTCTGGGGGCAGCAGTGTTCAATCCCGACAGGTGGAATCAAACCCAGATGCATCGTTTCACGAGGGTCCCAGCAGGAGGGGGTTTGTCCTCTCTGAAAAGAATTATGGCCTGTGAACAGCCATTGATCCCACTGTCATATGCTGTCTAGAAGCTGGGAGCTGCGTTCTCTGACTGCGTGTCAATGGAGTTTTAATGAGTCTAAATCAGAAAGTACTTGTTCCTGATCAAGAGCCTGTCATGCGCCATCACAAAAAACACTGTTTAGTTTTAAGCCCAAAGGAAGCCAGTGAGCCGGCCACAACTGGCTCTGCCTCCAGGACAGTGGAGCCTGGATGCTTCATGTCTGGCGGCTTCCTCAGCCTGTAGGATGCAGGCAGCCATGTGTCTGGAAACAGGTACTCCACATTTGAGTCTGTCACTGGGCCATCCCCAAAGTGCAAATGGTGACAATAAGAGCAGCTGCTGCTATCGGAGTGAACACTTTGCAACCTTGGGCTCTGGGGCTGGGGCTGACGGCAGCCCTGTGGTGAGAGTTTAGGGTTCTTTAAAAGCCGGTTTATGTGATGTAAACAGGGTTGCGTTTCAGTCCCAGGTGTGGGATATGGGGCTGCTTCAGATTGTCCACAGCCGCTGACTATTTGCCTCGTGGGTACTGTGATTCCGCCAGCTGCAGATAATATAATTCTGAGGACTTTGGAGCGGGGTAGCCCAGAGAGGGACGAGGGAGCTCTGAAGAAGAGATAAAGGGTGTGAAGAAGAGGGGAAGGAGGAGGAGGGGGGGAGGAGGAAGAGGGAGGAGGAGGAGAAGAAGGAGGAGGGGGGAAGAGGAGGAAGAGGAAGAGGAGGGAAGGAAGAGGAGGAGAGGAAGGAGGAAGAGGAGAAGGAAGAGGAGGGGGAGGAGGAGGGAGAGGAGAAGGAAGAGGAGGGGAAGGAGGAGGAGGAGGGGGAGGAGAAGGAAGAGGAGGGGAAGGAGGAGGAGGAAGAGGAGGGGAGGAGGAGGGGGAGGGGGAGGAGAAGGAAGAGGAGGGGAAGGAGGAGGAGGAGGGAAAGGAGAAGGAAGAGGAGGGGAAGGAGGAGGAGGGAGAGGAGGAGGGAGAGGAGGGGAAGGAAGAGGAGGGAAAGGAAGAGGAGGGAAAGGAAGAGGAGGGGAAGGAGGAGGAGGGGGAGGGGAGGAGGAGGGGGAGGGGAGGGGAGGAGGAGGGGAAGGAAGAGGAGGGGAAGGAGGAGGAGTAGGAAGAGGAGGGAGAGGAGGGGAAGGAGGAGGAGGAAGAGGAGAAGGAAGAGGAGGGGAAGGAGGAGGAGGGAGAGGAGAAGGAAGAAGAGGGGAAGGAGGAGGAGGAGGGAGGAGGGGGAGGGGAGGAGGAGGGAGAGGAAGGGAAGGAGGAGGGGAAGGGGAGGAGGAAGAGGGAGGAGGAAGAGGAGAAGGAAGAGGAGGGGGAGGAGGAGGAGGGAGAGGAGAAGGAAGAGGAAGGGAAGGAGGAGGAGGGAGAGGAGAAGGAAGAGGAGGGGAAGGAGGAGGGGGGGAGAGGAGAAGGAAGAGGAGGGGAAGGAGGAGGAGGAGGGAAAGGAGAAGGAAGAGGAGGGGAAGGAGGAGGAGGAAGAGGAGAAGGAAGAGGAGGGGAAGGAGGAGGAGGAGGGAGAGGGGGAGAAGGAGGGGGAGGAGGTGTGGATGTTTCTCCTTCTGGTTCATGCTCCTGCCACTAATGATTGAGAGAAAAGAGACAAGAAGAAGAAGTTGGGTATATCCTGACTAGATGACAATTGGACTTGAACCCAAGGAACTTGATGCCCCCCCTTTAGCAGGAGGTCCACACACCCCCTTCCCTCTACCTTTCTGTCTCTTTTACATAGTGCTGGGGGTTAGGAAGGGGTTGGGAAGGAGAAAGGCAGTGGGAATAAGAATCCAAAGAAAATAGATTAAAACAGTGTGCCAACACAACACCCTTCACTCAGTGCTCAGCTCGGAGGCAGGAGGCTGAAGACTCTGGATGTCCCATCACGTGGCATCCACAATTGCTGAGCCAATGTTGGGTGGTGGGGTGAGCTCAGCAGAGCCCGGACATTTTGTATGAGCCCTACTGCCATCAGCTTCCTGAGAGCCTTACCCTCTGGGCCTTAGATTACATGTGCGTTGGTATTGCCTTGGTGAGGGGTCATATTGGCAGGTACCCATAGTCCCAACCTCAGCCCCACCCTCATATCCCAAGGGAGAGAGCCCGGGGTTGTATGTCACATGGGCCAGCAGCTACCCCTATGCTCACAGGGCTGTGATTATATCTTGGAATCTGCACTGATGTCCTGTAGATAATTTTGCTTTGCAAGTGAGATCTGGTGGTATCTATGCTGGGAACTCATGTCTCACTCTCTCTCTCCCCTGCCACCTTCCTCCATCCTGGGCTGTCTTTTCACCCTTGGATGCTGAGTCCTGGTGTCCCAGCCCTGTCCAGCCTTCCCACGATGACCATTGACTCCAACTATGTAGTGATCAGACCATGTCAGGGAAGTCACGTCTTACCCTGTAATCTGTGGCAGCGGCTTGGGGGAGTGGAAGGGGAGGTTCCAGGAGTGCTGGAGTCTGTATGCATCTAGTGACGTTACCAGACATTCTCCTTAGGCAGAGCCTGCCTGTTGACTACTTTCAGCACACAATAGCCCTTGATTGGACACAGATACATCAGGAAATACTAGAGACTTCCATCCTATTCTGATTTGACTGGATCTCAAGCCCATGTGTTCCATACGATCATAGAAATACTATCTGGCCTCCCCGATCCTGAGGATCCAGCACTTGAAACCCTATACGCTGTCCAGTTACTGCTCCTCTTTTCCACTGTTAAGCCCTGATGTCCGGAGCAGGCAGGTACCCAAGGAACTTAGCTGGGGCCCAGTGACATTCTAGCCAGTCTGAGTCCACAAAGGGAACGGGCTAGCTTAGTCAAGCTATCTTCTTTCAGGACACACTCAGTCCCCATTACACGGAACACGCATGAGGGGCGTCTATTCCGCCGCAGCTACTTTCAGCGCATGCGCGCATGAGGTACAGAAGGGAACGGGGATGCAGGGGTTGGGGAGCAGGGACTTAAGGACAGTGATAGAGAAGGCCAGGAATTGAGAGAAACAGAGGGCAGTAGAGGAAACACCAGAGTGCCAGGAGCCTCATGCTTCTGCCTAGCAGCTTACAGCAGTGTGCCGGGTAAAGATCTCTGGTTTGTCCCGACAGATTTGAATGCGAAGTCTCTCTGGCCTAAGTGGTTGGCCCCTGTCATTGAGCGGGACTGACCCTGAGACTTGGTCATTCTACAGGGAAGGTATAGCAGACAGCTCTGTGCCTGTGGTCCAGGGCAGGGACAGCATAGCACCCTACACATTGTGAAGTTCTGTACCCACACAGCACATTCTCTGGAGCACCTACAAACACCGGGCAGGCAGGCCTCCTCCAGAACCAGAGCCTGTGAGCTGCAGCTAGCTTTCCCCTCTGGTTCTCAGTAGAAACTAGAGCGACACCTATTTCATTTTAGAAATGAATATTCATTAAAGTCGTATAATACAGATTTATGGCTGCGTTTTGAGGAGCAAATTAAAGAAATAAATAACCTGTAAGTCTCTGTGTGCTGGGCTGTGGTAGAAATGTCTCTATCCTCTGTCCCACCCCAAGCCTTATGGTCACCTACTGAATTCATTTAAATTAGTTAAATTTAGATATTAGTGAGTAGTCAAAACAGTATCCGTTCTGGCATCCATATAATTCATTCATTTATTATGCAAAGAGCCCTGGATTCATTGTTCTGAGGTGGACTCATTTTCCTTTAGAGAAACTGAATTAGGTAATATTCTGCACACAGCTGAATAGATAGTGCAGCACTTTGCATCTTCCCTGGGAAAGGGTTGTGGTGGGCTGGGAGTTGGTCCCATGGGATGGCACCCAGGTACCAGGCACAGAGGTACAAAGCACAGAAACTCAATGGCTATGCCAGGCAATGTGCTGAAGGCTGAATCCTGAGCTGCTGATGTGTCACTGCAGGGTTTTGGAGGTAAAAATCTGAAGGCGCAGCCCGCCCTCCACTTCTGTAGGGGTGAGGCTCCTGGGGGCGGCGTTAGGCAACAGGCAAGATGGGAAATAGCTTATTCTGGGAGACTGGATCCCCCAGGTACAAAGTTCCAGTGTTCCTGAGGGTCCGAGGTCCCTGCCTGGCTCATCGGAGAGCCTCACAGCAGATAGATTGGCTCTTTCTTTGGTGGCAGGATGCCAAGCAGGAAAGTGCTGTCCCAGCCAATGGAGCCCAGTGCCCGCCCTGCCGCAGACTATTCTGGCTCCAGAGACCCCGAGGCATTACCTGAGGAGCTGCAGATACAGCAGTTTCTGGGGTGCCCTTCAGGCGAGTCTTAAGGCTTCCTCCAGGCTCCGTGGAACTGAAATGCAGCTCTAGAAACTTCCCCCCTTTTAGGGTAAATCACATGATCCCCCACTTCCGAAGGCCAACCCGTCTGCTGAATCTTAGCTTTGTCTCCGTGTAGCTGATTTGGGACTCAGTTGGCCTTAGAGCAGCAGTTCTCAACCTTCCTAATGTGGAGACCCTTTAATACAGTTCCTCATGTTGTGGTGACCCCTCCCCCCAACCATAAAATAATTTTCTTTGCTACTTCATAACTGCAACTTTGCTGGTGTTATGAATTGGATTGTAAATATCTGATGTGAAACCCCTGTGGGGGGTCGCGACCCACAGATTGAGAACCAGTGGCCCTGCGGGTGTCGGTGATTCCTGATCTGCCAGAAAGCTACAGTCAATATCTCGATGTTATAAGGTCACTTCCAGCCTGCTGCTTAAGGGCGACTTTGCTCACTGGGTGGGATGAGAACCAGGGAACCAGAAACCACTGTGAAAGCTGGACACCACCACCATCCCATCCCCCCATCTCCCCCACCCCTGCACGCAGAGACTAGGTGGGATTTCTGGACCTGTTGGGTGCACTCATGTCACCAGGGTGTCAGGACAAAGGAAGTGTACTTCCTCGAGGTCAGGGTCTTAGGAGAAGCGGGAATATCCGCTCTTGACATCTCTGCTTAAGAGCACAGGACTACCAGGAAAGAACACAGGACTCACCAGATTGATGTCTGGGTCCAACAACAATCTCTGTTCTCTTTGTCATAATCAACCTGGACATGGCCGTTCAGGAGAGGGGACCACAGAGCCCAGGGATTGAGTAGTATTTGGGGGCTGACTCTCTGGACCCCAGTTGCAGCCCCATCACATATCCCCCACATGGGGAGGGGGTCAAGCATATCTTCTCTCTGCTCAGGTATCCACTCTTTCCTTAGCTTAGAGGGACATCCTAGGGTGACAGATGCTGTGGCTGTGCACACACTGGCCATGCAAGACAGGGCTAGCCCTGCAGTTTGGAATCAAAGGCTTGGGGCTGGTTCTGATAAAGACTTTGCTGTCCCACCCTCAGGGTGAACTGAGGTATCTCTGAGAATCTCCATGGGGATCCTTCAGGACTTGAACTTGGGAAAGCTTTACCTGTCATCACAGCCCCCAGGCCCAGGAGGGGCCTGAAGTGAGCTGGAGCCGTCCTGGCTCAGTGGGTACTGAGGAGCAGGGACTTAGGTTGCTGCTAATGGGACAGCGGGAGCAGACACAGGAGACGGTCCCAGGACCAGTGTTTTTCTAGCCAGATACACAGTGAAGTCCCAGCTTTGTGCTCTGCAGACCCTGCTGGGGTCTTTCCCTGGATGGAAGATTCCCTCCCTAGGTGAGCATGGCATAGCTAGGGAACCACAACCGGTGGACCTGTGGAGTCCCTGGTTTCTGACTGTGGTCATATGCTGCCATCTCCTTCCTGGCTGTGGCCCCAGGTGGGACTTCAGGCAGGGTTTTGACCCTGTCATATTTCCAAATTCAGGTTTGGATGGAGCCCTTCCTACTTCAGCCCTCTCACCATGGAAAGCCAGAATCAGTATTTGGCTTTTCCAGCAGAACAGCTGCCTGCGAGCTCCTGATTTGCTTATGCGGACACTGCTGTCCTTGTGTTTATGGGACATTAGGCTCCCAGGAATGGAACGGTTAGTGCATGCAAAACTGAACATTTATGTCCAAAAGCCCTGCCTCCAGCCAAGGTCCAAAGAGCACAGAGAGGCTGGACTTGGTGGGGAACTGCTGGAGGCCTAGCCATGATTCCTTAGGTCTTGGGTCCTTGTTTGAAGGAACTCCGCGTTGATGCTTGTTTCTTCTGTTCTTGAAGTCTAGACACAGCGCACAGAGCTCTAACCTGCAGAGCCTGCCTTAATTGATTTCTACACCTGTCAGGTAGAAAGAGACCTACGTACAGAGTAGCCAGGGTACTGGACAGAGGAAGACATGTGCCCAATAAAGATCAACGTGGAGTCAGGACACAAGAACAGCTCTGAGCACTAGACCCAAGTTAGTCTGTCTACATTGGCCCTCAAAATTACCAGCATCAGAGATAGATCTCTCTGTCTCCTTTTCCTTCCCCAGTGTTTGGTACTTGGGTCTCTGTGGACCTCCCCTTTGCCTCTTTATCTCTGCCCAGCACTTCCTGTGACCTTTCCTGCAGTGAATTTACAGGAAGTTGGCTTCCTGGGGCCAGCATGTCTTGACCTTTCTTCCAATGAATTTACAGGAAATCGGCTTCCTGGGGCCAGTGTGTCTGCGTTTAATAACTCCATCCTGGAATCGCTGTCCAGCCAGGTAATTTAGTGGCCTGAGGGAATGCAGGCTGCAGGCTCTGTTCTGACTTCCACTGCAGGTGAGGACGCCATCCTGCTAATGGCGGCTGTGACTTTTACAAGGCCATTGAACGCTTGGAGCTAATATGATGGTGCCAGGAAAATTACCTGTAATGACAGCTCACCCCCATCATTGATAAATTGCCCAGTGGTCACCACATTAATATTATCAAAGGACACTCGCCTTGTCCTCACAGGAACCTAGAGGCACAGCACTCCGTGGGCAACATCCCTCTGAGCCATCCTGCATAGCTTCCCCTGCCCAGAAGGAGATGCAGGAGCAGTTCATCTTGGAAACCCCGTGTGGCCAAGGACATGGCTTCTTTGGTCAGGCTCGAAGCTTCCTGTGCTGAGGCAGTGCAGTGCATGAATGGGAGGGGTTGAGAATGTTCATTTGTCCTTTGACCTGTGTCCTTGGCTCTTGTCCAGAGACAGACACTGAACACATCCTTAATCACCACATTCCACAGGGGTCTGCCTGTGTCTTGCTATTCTGAAGCCTCAGACCCAGGAAAGATGCCGGGGAGGACCCAAAGAACCCAGGCAACCTTGCATATCTTCTCCTTGAGAGCTTCACTCAGCTGCCCCGTGTCTGAGCATCAAGTGATTACCAGTCTACATTCAGAATAATAGAGAGGGTTGGGGATTTAGCTCAGTGGTAGAGCGCTTGCCTAGCAAGCGCAAGGCCCTGGGTTCGGTCCCCAGCTCCGAAAAAAAAAAAAGAACCAAAAAAAAAATAATAATAATAATAGAGGCTCTGAGTAGACAGGAGGTGGAGACTGGTGCAGGTGGGCCTCTGGCGCTCACCCAGCTCTAAGGAAAAGGACAGCATGTGCTGGTGGGTGCCATTTCTCATTTTCATCCCTCATTGCTAAGAGCCATCCAAAGGATTCCTTCCCAGTCCTTGCCTCCACTCACTCATGGGTTCTCATATGGTCCCCCTGCTCCAGTGGCCGCAGCAGCAGCCCCTAGTCAGAGAGCAGAGTCAGCACACAGAAACCAATGTGGAGAGTGACGTGATCACATATGACTAGTGACCACATATGCAGAATGACTGTGACACCAAGGCGGACCACGCATGTACACTGACCACAAATGGTAAGTGACTGCACAAGCAGAGTGACTAATGCAGAGACGGATTTCACACAAAGGCCTGTACTGTTAGTTATAGAGCCTGCTCTTCTCTACCCTCAAGTCTTGTATGGATCAGGGTCAGGGGGTTGTGTGTGGGGTGTGAGTCTCACATAGAAGAGATGTGAGGCATGAGGTCTGATTTCGGCGGGAGATGAGTCTCTTCTGGGACTCTATCATTTAAGGGGAGCCAGGTTCTCTGATTTGGAGCTCCTCTATGGTTTGTTTCCTGGGTTGACCCTGCAGGATCCCCTCCAGCCTTCTTCTCTAGCTCACTCGTCCCACTGTCTGGCTGGCCAGTTTTATCTCATTTGAATTACCTGACCGATCCCGCCAAAACTTCTCCTGTGTCCTTCAATATGATGCCATGGGTCCCAAGGGCAAAACAAAACCTTGGCTTCCATTATCCTTAATGGTCTTTCTCTCAGTCTGGATACCCACACTGATGGATGTAAGAGGCAAGGGTTAGAGGGAAGAAGGTGCCCAGGGCTGGAGCCTTTAAATGGGGGATCATTGCTGAGCATGCCCAACAAGATGATTGACAGCAAGGCAAGGGGAGGAGATGCCTGGGGCAGGGTAGAACCAGAATTTGAAGCTGCTGGGAAACCTCAGACAAGGTCCTGCCCTCTCTGAGCCTTGGGCTGTTTATTAAAGAGTAAAAAGGAATAGTACAGTACACTCTTTTTTTTTTTTTTTTGGTTCTTTTTTGTCGGAGCTGGGGACCGAACCCAGGGCCTTGGGCTTCCTAGGCAAGCACTCTACCACTGAGCTAAATCCCCAACCCAGTACAGTACACTCTTACCTGGATAGACAAAGAGTTAAAATGTGAGGCAACCAGGGACAGCATCAGCTGTGTCTCTGGGCATTCAGAATATCCTTTGGTGGTGAACTATCCTTAAGGCTGCAGTTAAGTTGTTCCTGCAATAGCAGAAGCCAAGGCACCAGGATACTTTCCTGTCATGTATGTGCATTCACAGAAGATCTATCTGCATCTTTAAAAGACTCCAACTTTGCCTCTGTATCATTTGCATTGAGCTTTTAATCCCCCCACCCCCACCCTGTGAGCTTTCTAAAGAATCATAGGAAGAAACACCCTAAGTAGGAGCCTGAGTTCTCAATGATTTGGGGAGAGAGAGAAAAAAAAGGCCACCTTACTCTATGAATATGCTACCGACCTCATAAATATTCATAGAACTCTCTGGGCTGTTCTCCATTTCCAGGACAATGCAATACAGTCTCAATGTTTGCTTTGCTTTGTCAAATAAACTTCTGCTTAAACCACCTGTGTCTCTGAAGTGAACTCTTTCTTCCAGCAGACAAGAACCAAGGGTAGTTTATACCCTGTAGCAAGGGTATAAACTACTGAAATATGTAGGAAGCCAGGGTTCAATTACTACTGAAATACGTTGCAATCCTCCTGAGGGTTAGAACATACAGGTCCTAAGCTGTCATTGCTTATGTATCCAACAATACCCCAGTGTGTAACTACCCAGGTAGTTCAGCAGGAAAGAGATGGCCATGTTGATTCAGGAGCATCCAGAATTCAGGTTCCAGAAGAAATGTAAAGAATATATGCAGCATTAAGAAATAACTATCTAGAACACATTCCTGTGTGGTATTTTCATGTAGCATGCTTTCTTTGTAAGCAGGAACCAGCCATGATAACTCTTTCACATTTTTGTGCTGGGATGCCACCCCAAATCCCCACTCTACTGTATGTAGTAGGGCTGTAAAACACTCATTTCTCTTTTTGCCAGATACTATCCCACATCTGTCTCTAGCTGCCTGAGCCCTTCTCCATGGGATCATCAAGAAGGCAGGTTAGGGGATCAAGGACTTGCTTCCTTAGATGGGTGGGTAACTCAGTTCCTTACCAGATGCTACCAACAGCCTCTGCTCAGAAGTGCAGGAAGTCCTCCAGCCAGGCTCACTTACCTCAGAATCCAGTGCAACTGAGGTCTTATACGTTCCTGCTTAGCCCCTCTGGTCCCAGCTAATGAAGCCTTCTCTCGCCTCTCTCCACCAGGTCAACCCATCATTAGATTTATTTATTCAGAGAATTTCCTGTCCAGGTGTGTCCCCAGAGCAGTGTGTATGGATGCTAAATCTATTACTTAGTAAGCCTGGGCATTTAATCAATGAGGCTACATGAAGCCTTGTGAGGTAGAAAGGGCTCCAGGGAGAGAAGTCAGGCAAGAACATCTAGAGTGGGTGGAAGGTAGCTTTTATCTGTGGTTTTGGGCATCTGGGCTCTGGCAGTGGGGTAGTTTGAATGAGATTGTCCCCTTCCCCCATAAGTTCATATATGTGAGTGCTTAGTACCCAGGTGATGGGCTATTTGAAGAATTGAGGGGTGTCACCTTGTTGGAGGGGCGTGGCCTTGTTATGTCACTAAGGGTGGGCTTTGAAGTTTCTCAAAAGCCCACAGCAGGCCCATAGTCTCCCTTTCTTCCTGCTTCCTGTAGATCAGGATGTAAAGCTCTCAGCTGCGACTCCAAAGCCACAGCTGCCTGCATGCCGCCATGATGAGAAAGGACTAACCCTCTGAAACGGTAAGAAAACCTCTAATTAGAAGAGTGGCCTTGGTCATGGTGCCTCTTCCCGGGAATGGAACAGAGTTAGACAAAGTAGTGAGCTATATAGCCCTCTAATGTTGTCATCGCAGAAATCCACTGAGCACCTCCACGAAGTCGCTCACCAACCATCATATACATCCAGTAAACACATGTAGATAGACTGCGCCTGTAGTGGCCTAGAGGCTAGGCAGGAGGCATGCAGATCTTTACTCCTACTGAGCTTATAGTCCTGTGACAGAATGAGAGATGATGGTGATGATGATGACAAGAGTTATGGTTGTGATGGTGGTGATGGTGGTGATTGTGTTGGTGGTGCTTGTGTTGGTGATGATAATGATGGTGGTGATAATATTGGTGACAATGATGGTGATGGCAGTGATTGTGTTGGTGGTGATGAAGGTGGTGATGGTAATAGTGGTGATTGTGATAGTGATGATGATGATGATGATGATGTTAGCCAACACAGTGATGAGCATAATTCTCATTGGTCCACAAGGTGATGCTTGGACTTGACTCATCTCAGGTCAGCATCCTCTTTCCCACTACGTCCCTATGTAAAATGCAAGTGCCCACACAGACAGATCTTCACAGGGCAAAGCCTGCAGCTCTCTAAAAGTATAGTTCAACAAGAGGAGCTGTAAGTGGTGAACTTCAGTAAACATTAAGAGCATTTGCTTCTTCCACCGCACTGACAATGGAGTGAGAGATTTCCTCTTATAGCAATAGGATGGAAGGATCCAGCACAGAGCCCTCCATGCCACCACTTGGCCTCAGATCAGACCTCAGGGATGTTCCCGAGGCCAGTTCTTTTCTTCTTTTTAATGTCCCCTAATGGACATTCTGAACTCTGCCATTATTTTGTAGCGCTTCCTGCCAAGATAAATGCTGCTTCACAGCCATCTGCCACACTGGCCATCCCAGGCTTGGCTGACGGGGCGCCCTGAAGCTCAGAATTGATCACAGGCACCAGGAGCTCTGACTCAGAACAAGTAGCGACTGGATGCTCACGGAGACTAACCGTGGCCATCGTTACCACCTGCGCTCAGGCTGGACTGGTGCCTGGACAGCGCTGGCCTCAGCGTGGACTGCCATCTGCAGGCTGTGTTGTGGAGAGCGCTGTCCCCACTTTAAGTGGAGGTGACATGTAGGGCTGCCATTCCTAGCCTCATCAGAGCCAGTAGTGTGTTGAGACTTCGCACGGGAGGACCGGCAAAGTGTTCTCAGGCTCCTAGCTCCCAACATCTGAGACCACTCACTACCCACTGTTTCAGGATTGTCTTCCTAGTCCCCTGGCTACCGGCTCCAGTTTCCTGTGGTGCCTATGTGTGTACCTGAGACCCTGTTGCCCCTTGGTCTTTTTGTTCTCTTCTCATCTGCTGTGTTTAGGGATGACATAGCTCTCTTGCTGTCCCCAAGACAGCCCCAGATACACACTCTAACAAAGGACACAGAAATGTCACCCACATTTTTATTTTCTCATTATGTTAATTCATTGTTCACTGCTTGAAAAAATAGATAAAATTATAGAGGAAATAAAAATTAAAAACCTGTGCATGCTTATATATGTAAAACAAAACGGCAGTGCCATTGGCATAGAGATAATGCCAATTTGTACCTTTATAAAATAAGCTCTAATTATTGTGAAATACAGATACATAAAATGAGTTACCCTTACTGTATAAACTGAGGACATGACTGCTCCAAGAGGTGGTTAAGGGGAACATTTTTATTGTAGATACAAGGGAGAGAACAGCCAGAGGCAGGGAGAGAAAATAGCAGACTAAACATGGCCAGCGGACTGGATGGGGCCCTGGGGTAGGGGACAAGAGAGGAAGACAGAAGAGAGAGGGGGTTCAAAAAGCCCATGGCTAAAATGGCAGCATTATACAGGAAAAAGAAGCTGGAGGAAGGGAGCCTCCAGAAGGGTAGGGTAGGGAGTGGGGTGAGAGAAGCTGAGACGAACTACAGGTGGTTGTGATATTGAGAAATCATGGGGCCAGCATGAACTGTGGTATGCTAATAAACCCCACTCCCACCCCCTACCCCCACCTCCAAGTTTCTTTTAGACATGATACTTACTTTTTTTTTTTTTTTTTGGCTTTTCAAGACAGGGTTTCTTTGTGTAGCCCTAGATATCTAGAGGCCAGGCTGGCCTCTAACTCAGAGATCCACCTGCCTGTGTCTCCCAGGTGCTGGGATTAAAGGTGTGCACCACTACCTTCCAGGTGACACTTAGCATTTTTAGGCAGTTTATAAAAGGTCCAAGACATGAGTAGCTGTGTGTATTTAACATTTGAACTTGGTGGGTTGGGAGATAAGTACACACCACAGAGATCGTCGCTGTGATCAGCCCCTTCCTGTAACATCACCACCATCAGAAACCCTTGGAACCACCAGTGTACTCAGAACATTCATTACAGTCAGAACCATCATTACAGTCAGAATCATCACTACAGCCAGAACCATCACCACAGTAAGAGCCATCACCACAGTCAGAGTCATCACCACAGTCAGAGTCATCACTACAGTCAGAGCCATCACTACAGTCAGAACCATCACTACAGTCAGAGCAATCACCACAATCAGAGCCATCACCACAGTCAGAACCAGCACCACAGTCAGAGCCATCACAGCAGTCAGAACCATCACACAGTCAGAACTATCACACAGTCAGAGCCATCACTACAGTCAGAGTCATCACCACAGTCAGAGTCATCACCACAGTCAGAGCCATCACCACAGTCAGAGCCATCACACAGTCAGAACCATCACACAGTCAGAACCATCACCACAGTCAGAGCCATCACCACAGTCAGAGCCATCACTACAGTCAGAGTCATCACCACAGTCAGAGTCATCACCACAGTCAGAGCCATCACCACAGTCAGAGCCATCACACAGTCAGAACCATCACACAGTCAGACCCATCACCACAGTCAGAGCCATCACACAGTCAGAACCATCACACAGTCAGAACCATCACACAGTCAGAACCATCACCACAGTCAGAGCCATCACCACAGTAAGAGCCATCACCACAGTCAGAGCCATCACCACAGTCAGAGCCATCACCAAAGTCAGAGCCATCACACAGTCAGAACCATCACACAGTCAGAACCATCACTACACTCAGAGACATCATACAGTCAGAACCATCACACAGTCAGAACCATCCCTCAGTCAGAGCCATCACCACAGTCAGAGCCATCACCACAGTCAGAACCATCACTATAGTCAGAGCCATCACCACAGTCAGAACCATCACACAGTCAGAACCATCACACAGTCAGAGCCATCACCACAGTCAGAGCCATCATACAGTCAGAACCATCACACAGTCAGAACCATCACCACAGTCAGAACCATCACACAGTCAGAACCATCACTACAGTCAGAGCCATCACACAGTCAGAACCTTCACCACAGTCAGAGCCATCACCACAGTCAGAGCCATCACTACAGTCAGAGCCATCACCACAGTCAGAGCCATCATACAGTCAGAACCATCACTACAGTCAGAGCCATCACTACAGTCAGAGCCATCACACAGTCAGAGCCATCACACAGTCAGAACCAGCACTACAGTCAGAGCCATCACTACAGTCAGAACCATCACACAGTCAGAGCCATCACTACAGTCAGAGCCATCACACAGTCAGAGCCATCACACAGTCAGAACCAGCACCACAGTCAGAGCCATCACCACAGTCAGAGCCATCACACAGTCAGAGCCATCACACAGTCAGAACCAGCACCACAGTCAGAGCCAGCACCAGAGTCAGAGCCATCACCACAGTCAGAACCAGCACCAGAGTCAGAGCCATCACCACAGTCAGAACCATCACACAGTCAGAACCATCACACAGTCAGACCCATCACTACAGTCAGAGCCATCACACAGTCAGAACCATCACACAGTCAGAACCATCACTACAGTCAGAGCCATCACCACAGTCAGAGCCATCACCACAGTCAGAGCCATCACTACAGTCTGAGCCATCACCACAGTCAGAACCATCACACAGTCAGAACCATCACACAGTCAGAACCATCACTACACTCAGAGCCATCGTACAGTCAGAACCATCACACAGTCAGAACCATCACACAGTCAGAGCCATCACCACAGTCAGAGCCATCACCACAGTCAGAACCATCACTACAGTCAGAGCCGTCACCACAGTCAGAACCATCACACAGTCAGAACCATCACACAGTCAGAACCATCACTACAGTCAGAGCCATCACTACAGTCAGAGCCATCACCACAGTCAGAACCATCACACAGTCAGAACCATCACACAGTCAGAGCCATCACTACAGTCAGAGCCATCACCACAGTCAGAGCCATCACACAGTCAGAACCAGCACCACAGTCAGAGCCATCACCACAGTCAGAGCCATCACACAGTCAGAGTCATCACACAGTCAGAACCAGCACCACAGTCAGAGCCATCACCACAGTCAGAGCCATCACCACAGTCAGAACCAGCACCACAGTCAGAGCCATCACCACAGTCAGAACCATCACACAGTCAGAACCATCACACAGTCAGACCCATCACTACAGTCAGAGCCATCACACAGTCAGAATCATCACACAGTCAGAACCATCACACAGTCAGAACCATCACCACAGTCAGAGCCATCACCACAGTCAGAGCCATCACCACAGTCAGAGCCATCACTACAGTCAGAGCCATCACCACAGTCAGAGCCATCACACAGTCAGAACCATCACACAGTCAGAACCATCACTACACTCAGAGCCATCATACAGTCAGAACCATCACACAGTCAGAACCATCACACAGTCAGAGCCATCACCACAGTCAGAGCCATCACCACAGTCAGAACCATCACACAGTCAGAACCATCACACAGTCAGAGCCATCACCACAGTCAGAGTCATCACCACAGTCAGAACCATCACTACACTCAGAGCCATCATACAGTCAGAGCCATCATACAGTCAGAACCATCACTACAGTCAGAGCCATCACCACAGTCAGAACCATCACCACAGTCAGAGCCATCACGATAGTCAGAGCCATCACTACAGTCAGAGTCATCACCACAGTCAGAGTCATCACCACAGTCAGAGCCATCACCACAGTCAGAGCCATCACACAGTCAGAACCATCACACAGTCAGAACCATCACACAGTCAGAACCATCACCACAGTCAGAGCCATCACCACAGTCAGAGCCATCACCACAGTCAGAACCATCACACAGTCAGAACCATCACACAGTCAGAACCATCACTACAGTCAGAGCCATCACACAGTCAGAACCTTCACCACAGTCAGAGCCATCACCACAGTCAGAGCCATCACAACAGTCAGAGCCATCACCACAGTCAGAGCCATCATACAGTCAGAACCATCACTACAGTCAGAGCCATTACTACAGTCAGAGCCATCACACAGTCAGAGTCATCACCACAGTCAGAACCATCACCACAGTAAGAGCCATCACTACAGTCAGAGCCATCACTACAGTCAGAGCCATCACCACAGTCAGAACCATCACACAGTCAGAACCATCACCACAGTCAGAGCCATCACCACAGTCAGAGCCATCACACAGTCAGAACCATCACACAGTCAGAACCATCACACAGTCAGAACCATCACCACAGTCAGAGCCATCACCATAGTCAGAGCCATCACCACAGTCAGAACCATCACACAGTCAGGACCATCACACAGTCAGAACCATCACTACAGTCAGAGCCATCACACAGTCAGAACCTTCACCACAGTCAGAGCCATCACCACAGTCAGAGCCATCACCACAGTCAGAGCCATCACCACAGTCAGAACCAGCACCACAGTCAGAGCCATCACTGCAGTCAGAACCATCACTGCAGTCAGAACCATCACACAGTCAGAACCATCACACAGTCAGAGCCATCACTACAGTCAGAGCCATCACCACAGTCAGAGCCATCACACAGTCAGAACCAGCACCACAGTCAGAGCCAGCACCACAGTCAGAGCCAGCACCAGAGTCAGAGCCATCACACAGTCAGAACCAGCACCACAGTCAGAGCCATCACCACAGTCAGAACCATCACCACAGTAAGAGCCATCACTACAGTCAGAGCCATCACTACAGTCAGAGCCATCACTACAGTCAGAGTCATCACCACAGTCAGAGTCATCACCACAGTCAGAGCCATCACCACAGTCAGAGCCATCACACAGTCAGAACCATCACACAGTCAGAACCATCACACAGTCAGAACCATCACCACAGTCAGAGCCATCACCATAGTCAGAGCCATCACCACAGTCAGAACCATCACACAGTCAGGACCATCACACAGTCAGAACCATCACTACAGTCAGAGCCATCACACAGTCAGAACCTTCACCACAGTCAGAGCCATCACCACAGTCAGAGCCATCACCACAGTCAGAGCCATCACCACAGTCAGAACCAGCACCACAGTCAGAGCCATCACTGCAGTCAGAACCATCACTGCAGTCAGAACCATCACACAGTCAGAACCATCACACAGTCAGAACCATCACACAGTCAGAGCCATCACTACAGTCAGAGCCATCACCACAGTCAGAGCCATCACACAGTCAGAACCAGCACCACAGTCAGAGCCAGCACCATAGTCAGAGCCAGCACCAGAGTCAGAGCCATCACACAGTCAGAACCAGCACCACAGTCAGAGCCATCACCACAGTCAGAACCATCACACAGTCAGAACCATCACACAGTCAGACCCATCACCTCAGTCAGAGCCATCACACAGTCAGAACCATCACACAGTCAGAACCATCACACAGTCAGAACCATCACCACAGTCAGAGCCATCACCACAGTCAGAGCCATCACCACAGTCAGAGCCATCACCACAGTCAGAGCCATCACCACAGTCAGAGCCATCACACAGTCAGAACCATCACACAGTCAGAACCATCACTACACTCAGAGCCATCATACAGTCAGAACCATCACACAGTCAGAACCATCACACAGTCAGAGCCATCACCACAGTCAGAGCCATCACCACAGTCAGAACCATCACTATAGTCAGAGCCATCACCACAGTCAGAACCATCACACAGTCAGAACCATCACACAGTCAGAGCCATCACCACAGTCAGAGCCATCATACAGTCAGAACCATCACACAGTCAGAACCATCACACAGTCAGAGCCATCACCACAGTCAGAGCCATCACCACAGTCAGAACCATCACTACAGTCAGAGCCATCACCACAGTCAGAACCATCACACAGTCAGAACCATCACACAGTCAGAACCATCACTACAGTCAGAGCCATCACCACAGTCAGAGTCATCACCACAGTCAGAACCATCACACAGTCAGAACCATCACTACACTCAGAGCCATCATACAGTCAGAGCCATCATACAGTCAGAACCATCACTACAGTCAGAGCCATCACCACAGTCAGAACCATCACCACAGTCAGAGCCATCACCACAGTCAGAGCCATCACTACAGTCAGAGTCATCACCACAGTCAGAGTCATCACCACAGTCAGAGCCATCACCACAGTCAGAGCCATCACACAGTCAGAACCATCACATAGTCAGAACCATCACACAGTCAGAACCATCACCACAGTCAGAGCCATCACCACAGTCAGAGCCATCACTACAGTCAGAGTCATCACCACAGTCAGAGTCATCACCACAGTCAGAGCCATCACCACAGTCAGAGCCATCACACAGTCAGAACCATCACACAGTCAGAACCATCACACAGTCAGAACCATCACCACAGTCAGAGCCATCACCACAGTCAGAGCCATCACCACAGTCAGAACCATCACACAGTCAGAACCATCACACAGTCAGAACCATCACTACAGTCAGAGCCATCACACAGTCAGAACCTTCACCACAGTCAGAGCCATCACCACAGTCAGAGCCATCACTACAGTCAGAGCCATCACCACAGTCAGAGCCATCATACAGTCAGAACCATCACTACAGTCAGAGCCATCACTACAGTCAGAGCCATCACACAGTCAGAGCCATCACACAGTCAGAACCAGCACTACAGTCAGAGCCATCACCACAGTCAGAGCCATCACCACAGTCAGAACCAGCAACACAGTCAGAGCCTTCACTGCAGTCAGAACCATCACACAGTCAGAACCATCACACAGTCAGAGCCATCACTACAGTCAGAGCCATCACCACAGTCAGAGCCATCACACAGTCAGAACCAGCACCACAGTCAGAGCCATCACCACAGTCAGAGCCATCACACAGTCAGAGCCATCACACAGTCAGAACCAGCACCACAGTCAGAGCCAGCACCAGAGTCAGAGCCATCACCACAGTCAGAACCAGCACCACAGTCAGAGCCATCACCACAGTCAGAACCATCACACAGTCAGAACCATCACACAGTCAGACCCATCACTACAGTCAGAGCCATCACACAGTCAGAACCATCACACAGTCAGAACCATCACTACAGTCAGAGCCATCACCACAGTCAGAGCCATCACCACAGTCAGAGCCATCACTACAGTCTGAGCCATCACCACAGTCAGAACCATCACACAGTCAGAACCATCACACAGTCAGAACCATCACTACACTCAGAGCCATCGTACAGTCAGAACCATCACACAGTCAGAACCATCACACAGTCAGAACCATCACACAGTCAGAACCATCACTACAGTCAGAGCCATCACCACAGTCAGAGCCATCACCACAGTCAGAGCCATCACTACAGTCTGAGCCATCACCACAGTCAGAACCATCACACAGTCAGAACCATCACACAGTCAGAACCATCACTACAGTCAGAGCCATCACCACAGTCAGAGTCATCACCACAGTCAGAACCATCACACAGTCAGAACCATCACTACACTCAGAGCCATCATACAGTCAGAGCCATCATACAGTCAGAACCATCACTACAGTCAGAGCCATCACCACAGTCAGAACCATCACCACAGTCAGAGCCATCACCACAGTCAGAGCCATCACTACAGTCAGAGTCATCACCACAGTCAGAGTCATCACCACAGTCAGAGCCATCACCACAGTCAGAGCCATCACACAGTCAGAACCATCACACAGTCAGAACCATCACACAGTCAGAACCATCACCACAGTCAGAGCCATCACCACAGTCAGAGCCATCACTACAGTCAGAGTCATCACCACAGTCAGAGTCATCACCACAGTCAGAGCCATCACCACAGTCAGAGCCATCACACAGTCAGAACCATCACACAGTCAGAACCATCACACAGTCAGAACCATCACCACAGTCAGAGCCATCACCACAGTCAGAGCCATCACCACAGTCAGAACCATCACACAGTCAGAACCATCACACAGTCAGAACCATCACTACAGTCAGAGCCATCACACAGTCAGAACCTTCACCACAGTCAGAGCCATCACCACAGTCAGAGCCATCACTACAGTCAGAGCCATCACCACAGTCAGAGCCATCATACAGTCAGAACCATCACTACAGTCAGAGCCATCACTACAGTCAGAGCCATCACACAGTCAGAGCCATCACACAGTCAGAACCAGCACTACAGTCAGAGCCATCACCACAGTCCGAGCCATCACCACAGTCAGAACCAGCAACACAGTCAGAGCCTTCACTGCAGTCAGAACCATCACACAGTCAGAACCATCACACAGTCAGAGCCATCACTACAGTCAGAGCCATCACCACAGTCAGAGCCATCACACAGTCAGAACCAGCACCACAGTCAGAGCCATCACCACAGTCAGAGCCATCACACAGTCAGAGCCATCACACAGTCAGAACCAGCACCACAGTCAGAGCCAGCACCAGAGTCAGAGCCATCACCACAGTCAGAACCAGCACCACAGTCAGAGCCATCACCACAGTCAGAACCATCACACAGTCAGAACCATCACACAGTCAGACCCATCACTACAGTCAGAGCCATCACACAGTCAGAACCATCACACAGTCAGAACCATCACTACAGTCAGAGCCATCACCACAGTCAGAGCCATCACCACAGTCAGAGCCATCACTACAGTCTGAGCCATCACCACAGTCAGAACCATCACACAGTCAGAACCATCACACAGTCAGAACCATCACTACACTCAGAGCCATCGTACAGTCAGAACCATCACACAGTCAGAACCATCACACAGTCAGAGCCATCACCACAGTCAGAGCCATCACCACAGTCAGAACCATCACTACAGTCAGAGCCGTCACCACAGTCAGAACCATCACACAGTCAGAACCATCACACAGTCAGAACCATCACTACAGTCAGAGCCATCACTACAGTCAGAGCCATCACCACAGTCAGAACCATCACACAGTCAGAACCATCACACAGTCAGAGCCATCACTACAGTCAGAGCCATCACCACAGTCAGAGCCATCACACAGTCAGAACCAGCACCACAGTCAGAGCCATCACCACAGTCAGAGCCATCACACAGTCAGAGTCATCACACAGTCAGAACCAGCACCACAGTCAGAGCCATCACCACAGTCAGAGCCATCACCACAGTCAGAGTCATCACCACAGTCAGAGCCATCACCACAGTCAGAACCATCACACAGTCAGAACCATCACACAGTCAGACCCATCACTACAGTCAGAGCCATCACACAGTCAGAATCATCACACAGTCAGAACCATCACACAGTCAGAACCATCACCACAGTCAGAGCCATCACCACAGTCAGAGCCATCACCACAGTCAGAGCCATCACTACAGTCAGAGCCATCACCACAGTCAGAGCCATCACACAGTCTGAACCATCACACAGTCAGAACCATCACACAGTCAGAACCATCACTACACTCAGAGCCATCATACAGTCAGAACCATCACCACAGTCAGAGCCATCACCACAGTCAGAGCCATCACTACAGTCAGAGTCATCACCACAGTCAGAGTCATCACCACAGTCAGAGCCATCACCACAGTCAGAGCCATCACACAGTCAGAACCATCACACAGTCAGAACCATCACACAGTCAGAACCATCACCACAGTCAGAGCCATCACCACAGTCAGAGCCATCACCACAGTCAGAACCATCACACAGTCAGAACCATCACACAGTCAGAACCATCACTACAGTCAGAGCCATCACACAGTCAGAACCTTCACCACAGTCAGAGCCATCACCACAGTCAGAGCCATCACAACAGTCAGAGCCATCACCACAGTCAGAGCCATCATACAGTCAGAACCATCACTACAGTCAGAGCCATTACTACAGTCAGAGCCATCACACAGTCAGAGTCATCACCACAGTCAGAACCATCACCACAGTAAGAGCCATCACTACAGTCAGAGCCATCACTACAGTCAGAGCCATCACCACAGTCAGAACCATCACACAGTCAGAACCATCACCACAGTCAGAGCCATCACCACAGTCAGAGCCATCACCACAGTCAGAGCCATCACCACAGTCAGAACCATCACACAGTCAGAACCATCACCACAGTCAGAGCCATCACCACAGTCAGAGCCAGTACCACAGTCAGAGCCATCACCACAGTCAGAACCAGCACCACCATCAGAAGCACCTAGGAACCACCACCATGGTGAGAACCACCAGAAACAGCACCACAGTCAGCACCACCAGGACCAGCTGCTCCACCCTCACTGATGGCTCAAGGTCCTCAGAGCTGTATATCTGTTGAGAATCCCTCTGAGGTACTGAGCCCTGTGAAGGATGAGCTAGCTTTGTGGGCACCTTGGTCTCATCCTGTGTCTGGAAAGAATCTGTCTGAAGGACCTTGGGGCTTATTCCTGAGATGCTAGGGAAACCAGAGAGATAGCAACAGGGTAACTTATCCTCAGGGCCCAGCTTCCTGTGGGGAGATAGAGAAACCATGGACATGACACGACATGGCAGCTTGTCCTGGACCCAGTACCTGTGTGGCACGGCCTTCTCTGACCTTTCCTGTAGAGTCTTGCAGTGTGTGCCAGCTAGCACTGGCTTTCTACAATGGGTGTTTTGTTTTGTTTTGTTTTGTTTTGTTTTGTTTTGTTTCTTCTTCTCTTGATTGCTAAGTTGTTCTCACAATTCCAAAAGTCCAGAAATTTATTCAAAATGTATGGTGCCTCCAAAAACAGACCCCGCCCCCTTTAGGATGCTCTGAGGCATTACTCCTCCATAGGTTCCATACACAGGCTTCAAAGGCACTGCCTACAGCTTATTGGAGACATGGACTGATCATAGTCCCTAGAAACCAGACCCTGCCTCCAACAAGGCTTCAAGGACACAGGCGACTCCAGGCTCCAGTCAGGACTCATTCTGGCTGTATACTGAACTCTCTAGAAAACTTGTGTCCAACCCCCAGGGATTTGGGATGACATTTGTCTTCTTATAGGTCTGCCCGTCCAAATTAGAGGCCCAAGCTCTCCAGGTAATCCAGGGCAAGCATATGGAAGGTGAAAAGGCCAAGCAGGAGACAGAGCACAGTCATGCTGCCTCACAGTATCCTTAATCCAAGAAGTTTGGGGGGGGGGGGTGTTTGAGATTACCAGCCTCTAATAAACACAGGTAGACCCTCCCCCCAGCATACCTGTTCCCTCTTAAGTTGCTTGGGTCCTTCTGAATCAGAATAGGCAAGCAGCTCTCCTAGGAACTGTCAGCCTTGGGTCCTGAGGGATTACGTACAGGGGTATGGATGCTCCAAAGGCCACACTGAAAGTCTTTACCCAGCAAGCATGAAAGATGGCTTTCCCAATGACCGCATAGATAAAGCTTTCTTCCCCCTAGCATCAGACTTCCTCCCTCGCACAGAGTCTAACTTTTTTCCTGAGGCCTCTTGCAATTAAGGCAGAGTTGTAGCCATCAGGCTGTTGGCCTGTGTACTGGAGGTTTTCCACGGAGATCTCTAGTCCAGCTAGATGCGCAGGTTCAGGTGAAAGGGAGAGAACTTGGGCAGGGAGGGGGAACTGTTTCCGCTGCCTCCGCTGCTGGTGCCTCCACCTCCGTTTCCATCACTGCTGCTTTGGTTGCTCTAGGATGTCATCAGGCCAGGCTGAGCCAGCAGGAGACTGACTAGCCAGCGTGGGGTGCAGGAGAGCTTCTGGCGGCGATTTCCGGAGATCTGGAGAGCAGATCTCTTTCCCAAGGGGGCTGTGTTACAGCTCTTATGACAGAAGCTCTTAGACGACGGAGTAATTCCTGTACACACTTAATCTTTCCGAATAGAATAGTTATATTAGTTATATACAGTTTTGGAATGGGTCAGTGTCTGGCAGCAGGTACTTCCTATTGGTTTGGCCTGAGAGCTTGAGAAGACCTCATCTACATATTTGGGGGCGTGGTCCTGCTTCTAGGTGACTGATCTGCCTTGAGCCTACGGACCTGTGCTCATGTCTTCACCTGTGGAGGAGGGGCTTAGGGCATTGCCCCACAGGACTGATCTGTCTCAAACCTCTCTACACCGGGCTGTAGCTACTTGAGAGGGGCCTGGTCCTGGGAGACTGAGAAGCGCCTGCCATCCCTTAGGGTCCCCGTGGCTTCGACCTATCTCCACTGGGAATCAGGATATCTTTCAGAGCCCACAGGCAGTATGGAGTGTTATATCCAATAGGAGTGGCAGGATTTAACTACCGGCATGTGGAAGCTATTATAAAGCTCAACTCTCAGTAGTAGCAGAAGCAACACAGATAGCCCTGTGGTGACAGTAACAGCCCAGAGTGTCAGAAACCCTTGGCTCTTACAAGGGGGCTGCTCACAGCAGCTCTTCTGTGACCAGGACCTTCAGTTCTCCCTAGTGCCACTGTCCTTACCATCTCTGTTCCCCATTTTTTTCCGCTCTGACTGCTCTCTGGAGTCACCAGAACTGTCACTTCTTGTCACCGTTGTCGTATTCTCCACTGTCATAATTCTGCTTCTGCTTGCCACCAAACTGGAAGGCCCGTTACCAGCATAGCCCATTCTACTAACGCTGAAGGTCAAAAATAGTCAAGGAAAGAACACGAGAGGGGTTTTGTGTTGGGCCCTACTACTGCAACACTAGGATCAGTGTCGAGGTGTGGGTCCTGGCACACTGGTAAGTGAGGCAGAGATCCTGCTCTTTTATACCAAAGGGGCGTGGCAAGGGGGATTGAACCAATCATAGTGAGCCTTCATGCAAATGAAGAGTTGTTCTTGCACCAATCACAGGCAGGCCTTCTGCTAGGCCAGTGAGGTAGTGCTCCCCACCCGGCCCGATTGAGAATAGCTATAGGGCAAGCAAGGTGGTCTAGAATTCATAGCAGGCTGCTTAAACAAGTTGTAACTGCAACAGTCTGATTTGCAGTCAGATGTGTCCACATTGGCAGCAGGCAGCTGCGGTTGTAGTGTAGTTTTCCTGGAGGCATCTGTGGAGTATACAAAGGAAGATGATTCACGGGGCTGGGGACAGAGGGAGACAGAGAGGGAGAGAGGAAGGGGGACGGAGAGGGGAGGTTGGAAGCTATTATAAAGCTCAACTCTCAGTAGTAGCAGAAGCAACATAGACAGCCCTGTGGTGACAGTAACAGCCTAGAGTGTCAGAAACCCTTGACTCTTCCAAGGTGGCCGCTCATAGCAGCTCTTCTGTGACTAGGGCCCTAGTCTCTGGTCTTCAGTTCTCCCTAGCGCCTTCCCACATTCAACCTTGCTTTCCATAAGCAGAGATGGATACTCCTGGCCAACTTGTTATAGATGGTCTACTTACAGGTAAGGACTAGCTTGAACAGGTGAGGCTAATTTTCATGAATGTGTATGTATGGCTGGAGCTGCTGTGGAAAGCACATGCAGTCCCCAGGAGGCTTATGCAACAGGCCCTGGGGTGGGCGATAGAAGAAAGCCCTCCGAGGCCACCCTAGCATTGATCAGAATGCTAACTGCAGTTAGACCTACTATTGCAAAACCTCCCCTCCCCAACATGGAGAAGCAATGGGCAGGGGACCTGATGATCCTGGAGTATAACTTAGAAAAATACCCCGAGGGGTTGGGGATTTAGCTCAGTGGTAGAGCACTTGCCTAGCAAGCACAAGGCCCTGGGTTCCGTCCCCAGCTCTGAAAAAAAGAAAAAAGAAAGAAAGAAAAACACTCTGACATTAATCCCTAGCTAGTCACTTAAGTGGGTGCAGGCCCTATGTGCCTGTGCTTCTTGGAGCCCTTTGAGGATTTTATCAGGACACAGCTGAGGTGAAGGGGGACAGTTCAGGAACCAGAAGTCACCTTAGTGGGGGTGCTGATTTCATTCCTTACCTGTGTGTAAGATAGTGCCCCTGTGACACCGAGTAGTTGGACAGTTGTTTCTGGGATAGAAAGGTGGGCTGCCAGCAGCTGTGGCACTGACCGTGCTGCAGGCTCAGCTGTGTGTATTTTTAATGCCCCTGCTGGATACAAGGCAGACCAGCTGACCCTCCCCTCTCCCTTCAGTTATTGGCTCTCTCCACTGTGCTGATTGGCCTGGGGTGTATACTGAGAAGCTGTCCCCTGCCTCTGGTCACATCTTGATGGGTACATGGAACACCCCAACCCCTGTGCTCCCCATGTGGTGCCAGAGACCTGGGAAAGTCATGCTTGTAGCTTACGTGACAAATGTGGGGGGGGGGGAACGACAGTGTCATAGGAGGTGTGCCAACGCCTGTCACACGGACACTGTTTAAGAGGCCCAGCAGTAGACACAAAACTAAAAATGGCCCGAGTCTGCAGTGTGCCCTCACGCTGGGGCACAAACGCTTAAGCGATAATTTCCAGCTCCTTCCACATGCAGCCAGATGCGATCTTTTCGTTTTTTCTTTTTTCTTTCTTTTTTTTTTTTCAGTTTTGAATTTGCGACCTCTAATCACTTCTAGGAAAATGAGTGTTGTGAATTAAAATTCCAGCTTGTTTGAACTTCCCTGCTTGATTCCTCTTCCCCATCTTGTCAGTGACCATCTGTGTAGGCTGACATCCATCTCTTTGAGTGTCCTTACCTGCCCAGAACTAGTTATAGTCACAGACGGAAGTTCCTCAACGCAGCTGACACACCCCAGGGGTTCCGGGGCCGCGCTGCCCTCACTGTCCATCTCCCTGGGGTAGCTTACAGCCTTCTGGATTTAGCTGGATACATAGTATCCTAGAATAAAAACACATCCCAGCATCCCTTGCAGCAAGGCGTGGTCACATCCCAGCATCCCTTGCAGCAAGGCGTGGTCACATCCCAGCATCCCTTGCAGCAAGGCGTGGTCACACCCCAGCATCCCTTGCAGCAAGGCGTGGTCACATGATTGTGTTCTGTTCAGTGAATAAGAGCTGAGATGGCAGGTGGCGCTTCCTGGTCACTGTAACCCACACTTTCTTTCCCTCTCTGTGAAGGGAGATGGATGTCCCCAAGAAAGTTCTGTTGGATCCTGAGGAGAGAGGATTGGCCAGTGCTGGTGAGACAAAGCAATAGAGAACCAGGGACCTCAACATGGGGCATTGGTCGCACAATACGGGCCAGCATGCGTCTGGCTCATGATAACAGAAGCCATCCCTATTCTGTTGAAGCTGCTCTTAGCAGGGTGTCCGTTCTTGCAGTGACTCCACCTCCCGATGTTGTCCCCAACCCGCATGAAGCTACAAATTCACTGTACCCAAATCCGCCACCCTGTCCCTCAGCCTACATTCTTGTCACCTCACGAAATACTTCGTAATACTTCGGGAGCATTCAGCCCAGCCTTGTTCCACGCACATGCTGGGCGCTAACTCTGCAGCAGGCTTTAGGTCTTGCCTCGAGGTTGCAGCCAGGGATTCCAAGCCCTTGTGTGTGGACTGTGAATAGCAACTCTGTTCTGCCCCACGGCAGCCTGGGAAGCGAATGTGCAGCACCATCTGGGGGAACTCTTCCAGGAAGTTTCTATCAACCCCTGAACTTCACCAGGCTGTAGAGCAGTAGCTGCACTCATCCTAACTCCGTTGCAGGGAGGCCTGGTCATATGACCATGTTCTAGCCAATGGGTGAAGAGGAAGATTTCCTGCGAGGTTAGGGTGGATTGATAGGCCAGAAGTGACTGTCAGGATGATGGAAACTCTGCAGAGCTCCAAACCTCTTGTGCATAACCGAGGGAGCTGCTCCTGAGCCTCTGCCTCTGCCCCGGGCTGAGATTGCAGCGTTAATCAGTTTTTCATACAATGGAGAGCTCTCTTTCAACTCGTTCTTAAATACTCCCTACTGCCTCCTCCCCTTCAGCTAAGATGAAACAAGACAAGATGCTCCGCTGCCATTTGGCAGCGAGTCCCAGGTGAACTCTGAACACCCAGCTCAGAACAAGAGTGTGTGTGTGTGTGTGTGTGTCAGACATCCACAGGGAGAGTCTGGAGAAGCAGGATGGAAGACCTGGGTGAATGAGAGCAGGCAGCCACGCCCCCAAGGCAGCCACGCCCCCAAGTCAGCCACGCCCCTCAAGGCAGCCACGCCCCTCACAGTCCTGCCCTCCATTTCTGAGGCTCCGGGTTCTTTTATTTTTCGGTGTGTGTGTGTGTGTGTGTGTGTGTGTGTGTGTGTGTGTGTGTGTGTGTGTGTGTGTGTGTTCTAGTGTGGGCACACGTGTATGCAGGTGCACATGCACATCTGTGAGCACATAAATGGAGGCCACAGGTTGATGGTGGATGCCTTCTTTGGTCCTCTCCCCTACATCTATTGAAGCAGGGTCTCTCACAGAACCCAGAGCCCATTGATTCAGATACTCTAACCAGCCCACCCCTTGGATCTCTTATCTTCACTCCCTACCCCAGCACTGGGATTATAGTCATCTTACCACACTCCTCTGGATTTTTCTGTGGGTGCTGGGCAAATGCTTTATCCACAGAACCATGCCCCTAGCCCCTGGGAATCATTTACCGACACTGTCACGTTTGTGTACAAAAGGAGCCTTGCCCAATGTCAATGCTCAGGGTTCTTGGGCAGATGAGTTTTCCCAAACACAGGGCCTTACTTGTCTAAGCTGGCCCCTGATGCTTTGACGTCAAGGGACTGAGCAGAGAGAGGGTACTTTTCTGCAGAACAGTGTTTTCTGCTGTGAAAACAGGAGGGTGAGGGGCAATCAGAAGGCTGTGGGTGTCCCCGAGATCATCATATATCTTGAGAACCCCTCTCCCCAGCTTGCACACTCTCTGCCCCTTGGGTGTTTAGAATGCAAATCCACATTTTCTACCATTCTCTTTAGTTACGTGTGACCAATTTTTGACCAATAGCCCATGAAAGAAGCGATGCCTTTAAAGAGGAAGACCACATGTGGTCTCCACCGGGGCTGCAGAATGCTGCAACGGACATCATTCCCATGCTAACAAGCAGGAGCCAGACAGTCCTCAGGATCATAACAGAGAGAGCTGAGGTTTCCGGGATACACCAGCTCCTAAGGAAGACATGTGGCTTCCAGGAGAGGTAGTTGGGGCACTGGCTTGCTAGGATACAGCGGGGACCACACAGGGCTCCCAAGAATATTTGTCTCAAGATGCTTAACAAGATCTAAGGCTCAGTGTGCCCTCCCAGGTGAGTCCAGGGTAACAGCCATCACAGACCTGCAGGCAGAAGGGAGCCACTTGCCGAGCTTCTCATTGGAGGATGGCAGGAATGAGGGAGCTGGGCCTACTTTCCTCTGTGATATCAACTCTTAGAAGTGGGGAGCGGTCACATGTGTTATTTCAGAGGTGGAAGGAAGCCCTTCTGGGTTCCCTTGCTCTGTTTCACCCATGGGGTGACAAACCAAAGCGTTGAGCACCAATAAGCCTGTCTCCTCTGGGAAACAGGTGACAGGCCACAGTGGCTGGGAGTAGAGAAGATGCTTCCAGGGAGCCAGCACAGGTCCCTAGGTCCTGCAAGCAGCTCTCTGCTGCTGGGAAGTCAGAAGCATTAGTCCTGGAATCCTTCAAATGATGAGGAAGAGCTGGGGAGCAGTCAGTGGGCTGCTTGGTGGGCAGGAGGATACCCAGTACCTACACTGCTCACGATATTCGAGCAAGCATGGAAAGTCTGTGGAGATTATCCTGTCCCAACTATGAGGCCAAAGACATCGATGACTATTTCCTGCTGAGAACGCAAGAGTGAGGAGATGTGGGCAGAATTCTCCGAGACTATATATATATATATATATATATATATATATATATATATATGTGTGTGTGTGTGTGTGTGTGTGTGGTGTGTGTGTGTGTGTGCGCACGCGCATGCACACGTGCACATGTGCGCACACGTGCACATGTGCACACACATGCACTTTTACACTTATATAAGAAGAATTTTAATAGAACAATGGTGGCACATGCCTTTAGGTCCAGTACTTAGGAGGCAGAGGCAGGCAGACCTGTGAGTTCGAGGCCAGCGTGGTCTACAGGCTACACAGAGAAACCCTGTCTCAAAAAACTAAACCAAAACAAACCCCAAAAGTTCTAGGATCCACAAACGGAAGAGAACGTGATTTTTGTCCTTTTATGTCTTTCTGTTTCACTTAACGTGGTAAAGTTCGGTCGTGTCCATTCCCCTGCAAATGGCGTAATTTAATGTTTTTTTTCATAGCCGAAAAGTCTGCAGTGTCTCTGTACACCTCTGTTTTAAACCCATTCTTCCGTTGATGGATACTCCTGAGTATACAGCAGAAGAATCCTTAAGCCAGCACACCACAATCATCCATGTTTATTAAACCGCTAATCTCAGTAGCCAAGTGATGGGATCAGCTGTGACCTAACTTGTAACTGAAGATTACAGTGCAGTGGAAGAGGCAGGGGCAGAAATCCAGACACCAAGCAACGAGCACAGTCAGACCCCAGTATGATGCAGAGAACACACCGTGGGCGCGGAGTAAACAGATCAGCGTGTTAAAGCCTGGAGTGAGAACAGAGCCCACGCGGACACCACAGATGTCAGCAGAGCTGGGGGCTGTGAGGATGGATCAAAGGTTCGTGCAGAGGGAGTTCTGAGGACGCCTCTGAATGCAGCCCAGAGGTGAGGAGGGAGAGAGATGCCATAGGGTGGGTTAAGCAAAAAGATGCGAAAGGTTAAATCCTTTTGATCCTAGGGCTTAGCCAACCCCAAGTGGCCAAGAAGATACCTTGCTTTGTACAACAAGCTCCAGAGAACAGAGGGCTGGGTCTGACATGATTAAGAGATATCGGGAAAGAAATGTCAAATGCATAGAAGGTGAAGACTTGAGTGGCGGTCTGTCTGAAGCACAGAAGTTGGCTGGGCCATGGACTGGTGCTGGGCAGGTGATCCGATGTCCGGGGGCCTCCCTGCCTTAGTCTGTAAAAACAGAGACTCAGATCTGTCTGTAGCTGAGATGCTTCGGGAATCGGGGATCACAGGTGTCTCCAACAGCTCGGCACAGCAGGTGCCTGGGCTGAGACAACAATTACGCTTCAGCAGAGACCCCCCCACCTCTATCTCTACTTCAATGAGACACAGGTTATAAATACCCAGGGTCCTCTGTGGAACCTTGTGTGAGTCAGTGTCTACCCGGGCACAAGACCCATCCAGGGAAGAGAAGACCATTCCGCAGCAGCTACATGAGAGGAGCAAAGACCAACATTTCTCACACACTTGCCTCAGACCAGCAGACCTGGGGTCACACTTCGCCCGCCCACACTCGTCTCAATGGCTCCGTGATTGTCATGGAGGGTTTCCGTGTTCACAGGGCAGCAAACTGAGGCAGGAGAGGAAGAGGCTTTAACAAAGGCCACATGCGAGGTGAAGAGGGAGACAGGCATCAAACCTGCTGCTGAAGTACAGGCTGGACAGAGCTGCCCTTGAGGTCACCGCATCTCCCAGAGAAGTTCGAGCTCATGGCTGGGATACTGAGGCAGACCAACATGGCTGCACAGAGAACCTGGCAGAGCTGCAGTAGGGAAGACCTAGGTCCACACTGGGCAGAGCGTAAGAGAGCACAGAGATGGTCCTTGGCCCCAATGGAAGTCCGCCTTCCCATGCCAGCTTCCTAGAAAGAGGGGATCCCTGTGGGTAACAATCAAAGTTGAATGACAGGCGAGTTGGAGGAGCAGCCGCATGGTGACATTTCTCAGGGGCAGAGCTGCTCTGGGAGGTGTGTGGGGGTGGGGGTGGGGGTGGGGAGATGTGACAGTCATGGCGAGGATGCCTGTGCTGAGCTGACTTCTTGCTGAGGCAGGGGCTTACATCCCGTGACTGAATCACACTGAGGAGAGAGCAGGCCTGACTTAAGGGCCATGCATGGAGCTGCTAAGAAAAGGAAGTGACAGAGAAATAGCTCTGTGTCTTTCTGATGCCCTTTCACTTGGCCTCCACAGCAGAAAGGACTTGCTTGAAGGGAACAGGCATCCTGCTTGATGTGGCTCTGGGAACACGCCCAGGCCATGCCCCCTGTGGCCTCCTGAGGCTGCCACTGAGCAGAGCTGGTGGGTAGCAGAAGTGAATGTGGCTACCACAGGCACTGGCTGAGAACCAGACATGAGAATCTGGTTCTTCTACCCTGGTGGAGGAGACTCTTGCCTATGATAGCCCTCCCCCATTCTAACGCCCCTCTCCCTTTGTTCTCTACCCCTCACTATTTCTTCTTTCCCTCCTGAGGACACACAACATTTAAGCTGGTCACAGATGAGGATTTTTATCCTCTTACCAATTCTGAGTGAAGGAGAAGGTGGAATTCATCAGACTCTCTGTTTAGTTAATACCGGGACTCTGCTGGGATCCCCTGGGAGACCTGAGGGCCACTGAAGATGCAAAATACCTTCAGGAGTGTAAGAAGTATCCAGGAAGTCACTCGCATCCAGTGTACAGGGTCATGCCCATCTCTGTCCACCCATCCATTTCTGCCGGCTTCCTCTGAGGGAGTGCGAGACCATGCTGTTACATGAGAACAAACACGTGAACGCTAGGGTTAAAGGGGCCAGGTCAGAAACACTGAGCAAGGTAGATAAAGGGATTGCAGCTGGATATGGTGGTAGACGTGTATTTGAGTCCCAGGGCATCTGCTCAAGCTTCCAGGTGATTGTGTCCCCGGACAAAAAATTGCACCAGAGACATACAGTCAGACATAGCAATTGAGACGTTTTATTAAGAGAAAGAGGTTTCTGCAGAGCTCAGAGAGAGCATCTGGCTCGGGTGAAAAGAGCCCTTGGCAAGCAATTGCAGCTCCGAGCTGGTGACAGAAGCCAGGAGGGGCCCTCAAGATGTTTTCTTTATAGCTAAGGGGAGAGGAAGCACCCCCCGAGGGACAGTGACATCACCCTCCTGGGGAAGTTTACATGCTAGGGACCGGATCTACTTAATTTACCTGATGTGTTCTCAATGGGCCCAACATACTTCTTTACCTGGGCAGACTGCTCAGATCTCAGAGGCACATGCTCCAAACCTGTGTCCCACTTTCCTCCGAGGGGGGAGGCCATGGCTACACAGCCCAGTGGACAAGGCAGGGTAGTAGCTAGTGATTGGACGGGGACAGTGAAGCTGCCCAAAGCAATATCAGGATTTCCGTGCAAGACTTAGAAGGAGCAAGATGCCAGGCAGGCAAAACTGTGCGGCATCCAGGACACAATGAAAGTGATGCAGGTGACCCCCGAGGTAAGTCCCTCCTGGCCTGGGGCAGTGGCAAAATTCTTCATGACATGAAGTACTTATGCTAGGCCCCCCTTTCATTAACGAATCCCATGGAGGGCTGATGTCTGACACTCCCGGGCTGGGCCTGGAACCTTCTCTTGCTTATTGAAACACACGCAGAACTGCTTTGACTGGATTCTTCAACCCTGTGGCCAAGGCCTCTTCTCTCTACGTGGCCACGACCTAGCTCATTCCCTTAGCTAGGACTAGACCAGCAGGTTTCTGGGGGTGTAAATAGAAGATTCTAGAAGTGTTTGTGTAAGGTGCATGTATGTATATATGTGTGTACATGTGTGTGCATGTGTGTGGACATACAGGTTCATTGGACATGTATGTCCATGTATAAGTAGATGTCAGACTGTCATTCTTGGGGTATAGTCCACATTGTTTGTTTGAGGCAGGGTCTCTCATTGAGACGCTGGAGTTCATCAAGTAGGCTAGGGTTGATGGCTACAGAGCTCAGAAATCTACATTCCTCCACCCCTCTCCTGTGCCAGGACAGCAAGCACACACGCCACGGCAGCTGGCATTTTACACGGGCTCTGAGGATCAAACTCAGGTCCTTCACATGCAAGGCAAGCTTTTTACCAGCTGAGTCACCTCCCCAGTTGGCTGGGGAGAGTTTTAAGCATCTGCCACCCCCACCCCCTCTCACCCCGCCCCCATTGTTTTCAGCCACCATTGAGGTCCTGGGAGTTTTCGTGGAGAGCATTTTATTACTAGTGGAGGAATCAAGGTTGTGTCTTTCACAGGAACAGCAAGTCAGCCCTGACTCCCAAGCTGTTTAAAACAAGCTCTGATGTGAGGCCCGAGCTGCGGGCCGGCTTGTCCTTGAAGCCGTAGCAACCGGCACCATGGGAAGGGTCGCTGTGAGCTTGAACTTGAGGTTTTAAATGAAGCTCTACCAGGCACTCCTTCCTGCATCTCCCTGACCTCCAAGGAAGAGGGAGTTGGAGATTCTGTGAAGCATACCCTTTGATTTGCTAATTCCCGGGAAAAGGAGCCAAGAACTGTCCTCAGGGGGCTTAGAACACAGAAGCAATGGCTTCAGGTGATACCACAGCTCAGTAGCATCTGAGGGAGTGACTGGTGGGCAGTGGGAGGTACTGAGGGAACTGTTAGGTGACATCACAAGATCTGCATCTCCAGGAGCCTCCTGAGAGATCCCACCCCCAGAGGCCAACAGAAGCCCAGGAGTCCAGCAGAGTGAGAACCCGGTCCCTTGTTCCCAGCTTATCTGAGCCACAGAGAGCAGCAAAGTCTGGGCTTCGTGCACCCTGGGATGCTGAAGTTCCACTCTGAGTGGTCTTTAGGCTTGCCCCCTCTTAAGCACTTGGAGGACTTTGGCAAAGCCACCATTTCTGCAACCTGCTGTGACTTCCTCTGCTTCCAGCCAAGAGCAGTTTCCTGACACGCTAATGAAAAGTTTAGCTGGATTAGACGTGAGGTTTAAAAGGGAAATATTGAGGAGGCCATGCTGGGAGCACGGAGGGTGCCCAGGATGCTGAGACTAGAGATTTGAAATCAGGTCAACTTCTTCATCCTACAGAAGGGGAAACAGAGGCCTGGGGGAGCGGTGGGCCTCACCTGCGTCACGGAGCTAGAGGCTAACACAGAGGCATCTGGCCCCACTCTGTGTGTGGTTGAGGTACTGCTGGCTGCTCACTGGCAGGATCGGATCCTTGGCTCACTGGGAGTCCAGGCCTCTTCTCTTCTCTGCCCAGCACGGGGTTTCCAGATCCAAATTCTCAGAAGAGCACATCTCAGTTTATAGCATGGTTAAGTACTCAAAATGCTGGGCTGAGGATATTGGCTTTGTCCTCAGTCTATGGTGCTATGGAGGAAGGTAAACGGTAAACTTCCAAAAGGTGAGACAGGTGAGACTAGAGCTAGCGCTCTCTCTCTCTCTCTCTCTCTCTCTCTCTCTCTCTCTCTCTCTCTCTCTCTCTCTGTGTCTCTGTCTCCCTCTCACTGCTGACTAGCTGTTTCCAGGCGCAGAGGAGATGGGAACACGGGGACACTTGTGCCCCATGGATTCACACTCTGTCACCCCAAGGAGACTCTGACCTAGGCTACAGGGACCAGCGTTTCAGACGCAGCCAGAATGTGGTGAGCTGAGAGGGGACCCATCTTGAATGGAGAACAGGGCTGGGGGGGGGGTCGTGAGGGTCCACGAGGACCCGCTTAGCAGTGGGACCCCAAGGGGGTGGTGCCTGTTTAGCAAAGCGTGGGTGGGTGATCACAACATCGGGACTTGTAAAAAGAAATGTGTGATAAACAGAAATGAGTAACAACACCATGGGTGTTCGTGCCCAGAGGGCTGATTCACATAGAAATAGTACCAAGCCCCGCCTATGACCAAGTAGGAGGGGAATCTCAGGAAAGGCCCTGGGCCGAGACATCCATCACCAGCCAGATACAGGAGCAGAGGAAACATATCAGGTGCCTGACATACTTCATAATCCTCCAGGGTCAGAAAGAGGGGGTTGGGGTGGAATAAGAGGAATAAATACGTAACTCGTGTTCTGGATGAACCACCAGGAGATGGAGAAGGGAAGAGGCTCAAGGACATCCAAGGACCCACAGTGATGGCTGAGGCTGTGTGTCCTTCCTTTCCTATATGGGGTCCCTGTGGACCCCAAGTGTGTAAGCAATCCGATCCCTCAGAGGCCCGGGTTCTGTAGGGAGCTCCCAGGAGCATCCGGATAGACACATTCTCTACACAGCTCTTCTGTGGGAACAGTTAGGATGATGGATGGGGCTGAAGCCAGGTCCTTGGACCCAGCGATTTTTGCCCCCCTGCATTCCCTATTTTCAATTTCATCTCCATCAGACACATTTTTTGGAGTTGGAAAAACAAAACAAACAAAAACAAAAAACAAAAAAAAACACGGTACCGTCCACAGAGGTGGCCTTGGGAAGAGACTGATTTGGGGGGGGGAGGTGATGGGTTTCACACCCTATGCTTCAGGTGGCTCTCTCTCTGTCACCTGAGGCTATAACCCATCTGTGGTATCCGCATAGGGTTCGTTGGACTCGGATTCCGAGATCTCAATGTGTCTTTGCCTTGGTGGCAGGAGCATGGGACAGCATTGCGCATGTGTCCTGGATTAGGAAACAGAGTGATGGGCCCTCCTGAGACATGGGTCAGGAGAGTTCTGGAAGGGTCCAGAGTCCACTGAAACCCAGAAAGGCTAGGGCAGCCAAGGTCTAGCCTCCTTTGGGCTGAGACTCTTGTCCTGACTCAAGTTGATCTTAACCTAACAGCTCCACTCTGGGGACAATGTGTCTTGTCACCCCAGGCTGGTGTCTGTCTCCAGCCTCCCTGCCACATGCCCTGAATTTCATTTCTTAGCCAATTAGAGCTCAGTACATTTTGGCTCCTACAGGGAAGGCTGAGTTCCATGAAGGCACAGCATAGAACTCTGCAGGCCAAGAGTTGGCTTTCCTCTTCCTTCTCCAGGGTGAGCAGCTCATAGCTCTCACTGCCTCTCAGGGTCCCGGCCTCACCCCACCACAGAGCTGGAACCTCAGGCCTAGACATGAATGTCCACCCAGCAGCAATTGATAGACTCTAAGACAGCAGGAACCACCTTGAGAAAGTCCAAGTTCAGAGTTTACATCCACAAACACTTGGTTATGGAAGTTGGATGTGTTAGACTAGACCCCTATTAACATCACGTCCTTCACCTCCAAACCTGACAAATCCAGCCATGGGCAAGAAGCCCTTAGCCCCACTCGATCACCTCTCTCTTCTCAGCCAGTCGGGAGCCTGAGAGGTTGACTGTGCACCCATAGCCAAGTCATCGGCCCCTTAAGAAAGCCAGTGCTGCTTTGGGGAGTTGGAGAGGTTAACCTGGTCTCCGAGTCTGCAAGGATGAACGGCAGGCTGCTGGGCTAAACCAGGGATAGTGTGGACTTCGTTCCAGAAAAGCAAATCTGCTCTAGGGTTATGGTGATCAACCCAACTAATGACCTGCCAATCAACCCAACAGACACCCGCCTGTCAGCACAATGACCTGCCAATCAACGCAAGAAGCCAACTGCAAATCAATGCTATAACCTACCGGTGATGTCTGAATGGGGCTCATTTCGGCTCAGGGTTTCAGAGGGTCTCAGTGTGTCACAGCAGGGAGGCCGGCAAAGGATTGCCTTGGTGGCAGGGACATGGGACAGCACTGTGCACATGGTGTGGACTAGGGGCTCTACCCAGGGGTGAGAGCAATCTTCAAAGGCCTGCCTCTGGGGACCTTCTACTAAAGCCAGGCACCTTCCTCCTAAAGATTCCACAGCCTTCGAAATAGCGCCACCAGCCGGGAACACAGTATTCAAACAAGCCTCTGGGGACATCCTACTGTTAACACTGGGGGATTTGAAACCCAGCTGAACAGTAGCAGGCAAGAGATAGTTCCTGGGCCAGGACAGCTACAGGGGCATGTCCAGAGTGACCAGCGGGGTCTGGTTGAGTGGATCTTGTTTAAATGGTTCAGGACAATAGCCATGGGCAGAGCAGCCCTGCAGGGCTTTTTGGTGATTCCATGAGATACCTGCCTTCCACCTTGATTCAGTCAGGTTCCAGGGAGACGGAGGAGGGATAGTCTTCAGCATGTCCTTCTTGGGGTGTCTCAGGGTGTGGTAGCCCTACCTTGCCCACCTACCTGACTCTGCTCTCTCCAGGTGGATGAAACTACCCAGGCCATGTGGGCAGCCATCAGAGGCCCCACCTCTAGGCTCTGTCCGACCAAGACCCACAGGCAGGATGCTCAAAGACGGCAGGTTTTGGGGAACGACTAAGACTCTGGGGTGATGTTGAAGAAATACTATTTTCATGATGTTTCCTTGTTGCTTTCTGGGTTAGAGTGAGAAGCCTGGGCAACCTCAGCTCATGTGCCTGCAGGATACATCAGTGGGAACTCTGTGGCAAGCCGTAAGCCTCCTGAAGGCAGACTTGTTCTTCAATGTTCTGTTTGGAAACACGTCCTCTGGTTAAGACGCCATCCTGATCAGCTACTGGCCATAATGCATCTCAACCTTAATCGTGACTGTGACTCTGACGTCTCCTATACCCATCTGGATGCTCTTCCCGTCGCCCAGCAGCAAGCAGGACTATAGCTGTGAGTGACGAGTCATGTGGTATGCCGTCACCACCAGCCTCGTGTCAGGGAGCCTGAGACTTTACTGAGAGACTCAAAGCCACGAACATCGAGGTAGCCCTACCTTTGGGGTCCAGTGTCTGAACAGAGGTGGGCTCTACTGAGTTTGTGCTGCAGCCTAGACATGGCAGGGCACGTGTTGGGGTTTATACCTGCCGTCTCATCCTTCTGCATCCCCCTATCCAGATGTGCACACAGCTGGACATCATCTGAGAGAGATTTGAGAAGCCCACACCCAGCTACTGGAGTCTGCAGAGTGGTGGCTCTCAATCTGTGGGGCCATGACCCCTTTGGGGGTGAAATGACCTAGGCCTAAGACCAGTGGAAAACACAGATATTTGCATTATGATTCATAACGCTAGCACAATTACAGTTACGAAGTGGCAATAAGTAAGTTTAGGGTTGGGTTCACCTCAACAGCTTGCTGGCAGGAATCGGGGAAAGCACATCATACTGAGGTTTGGAGGTCCCGTAATGGAATGCTGTGCTCCCCCCTGTTACTGCTTTCTCCAGGACACCCCTGAGAGAAACCTGGCCACTCTGGACCTGGACACTAGTGCCCTCAGATCCAAGCCTTGACTGTACTGGCTTTTCTCAGAGGCCATGTGATCTCAGAGGTCAAGCTCTAGAATTGGGCTTCTAGGTTAGGCCAATCGGCCTCAGGTACAATTGAGCTGTGAAGAGTAGTGGGAGAGGAAGGACTCTCCAGGGGCCCCCACCTCCTGCACAAAGGCTAGAAGCCCCCTTGGCCCCACTGCCTACAGGCCCTGTCCCTCCCCTCCCCAGAGGAAGGGAACCTTCATAGATATTTGACTGTGGTCAATTCCTTTCACTTTCTCTCCACAAATCTGCTTTACCAGTACCGTCTACCACATTACACAGAACTTGAATGAGTTTCCCTAGCATTGACCAAATTATGTTCCCCACGTAGCCAGAATATTGGGGCACGGAGCCGGGTTATGCGAGAGTGATTGCATCTGGCAGTGCTGATTTATGAGTTTTGAAATGAAAAGCTGTAGGAGGCGGGGTGGGGGAGGGGAGCAAGCCATTTTTGGACTGCCAGACTTCCCCAGCTCTCCAGCATCTCAGGAAAGCTGTAGTCTGTGAGTGCACTACTGTTAACGCAGTTGAAAGCGGCTGACGAGGACCCATGTGCAGGGAGCACTTAGTGTGCCCACAGCACAGGCCCAGAACTCTAGAGACCACAGTCCCAATTTGTCTCGCTAGGTCTGAGGCTGATCCTCCCCGCCCCCCAATCTGGCAGTGATGACAGCAGTTGCCACCAACCCAAGCCAGCAGTGCAAGGGACTCGAGGAGGGGGACAGGGAACAGGACAGGATGGTCTGCAGCCAGGATAGGTCCCCACAAATCTGGTGGCTCCTTGTCTAGGAGGGGACAGAGCTGACCTCTGCAGGACATGCAAACCCTAGCAATGGCTACCATTGGCTTCCCAGAGCTTCGAGGGGTCAGCTGCCAGCTACTTACTGCTTGCCACAGCTAATGACCCTCCACGTCTCTTCTAGGCTTCCATTGCAAACTCTCAGGGACACCTGAACACCAGGATTTAGTAACACAATGGTAAAAAAGACCTGTGTGGCTCTCTCAGAAGTAGTCAAAGTGGGATCGAGTCCACATGACTACCCGCAAGGCAGGCTGGGAAATAAAATCATAAAGTCCAGCCCTGTACCCTGGAGGAAAGATGAACACAGGCAGCCCCAGGCCTAACCTCTGCTCTGCTTAAATTCTGCCATGTGTTTCTCCTCAGGGAGCCTTGGGCCTCCAAGGCCTGCTGCGTTTTCTGCAGGAGTATGTGGCCTGATTATTTCTCCCAGGTCCCTGACTCTCCATGGCAAGGTGGGAATTCATGGATCTGCTCAGACTCTTGGACCAAGAGCCCAGGCGTGTCTGCTTTCCATCAGTGCTGGCTCTGTGCTGAGGTGCTGGCGGATAAAGACCTTGTGGGTAGGGAGCACGGCCACAGACAGGACGGGTGGACGTTTCCTTTCCTTCCCGCCATTTTAGAATCTGCACTGGTACACACCAGCGTGAGGGTCCTGTCACAGAGCAGAAAGTGCAGACTCGAATCTGGTTAAAAGGAAACACACTGGTGAGAGGCTATTTCTTCTCAGACGTGGATCAGTCACAGGACATAAAATGCCCCAGGGACTCCTTGGGACCAGAAGAGATTGTCACTCACAAAATCAATTGCTTCACCTTTTCCAAGGGCTCTGGTCAGGGTGGTCCTCAGCAGGGAAGGATGGTGGCCTGAGGAGAGATCTGTGACTGGGGCAGCTCACCACAGGATGGCAGCCTGGGCAGGCAGGTGAGACAAGTCCAGCACGTGACTACTGCTGCTGAGACCCCCTGCGATGGCAGGTGGCATTTTGCGTGTGCTTTGCAGCTCACCTCAGCCTCAGCCGCAATTGAATCCTTGAGCTTGGCCTGCTCAGAGGTCAAGAGCTTCCTCACTCACGCAAAGGAGCCAGCCATTCCGGGGCCCGTGCTTAACCTGGAGTTGACAATCTTCTGAGTGTAAGTCTTACAGCTGTAAGGAGAAAGGCATCCTGGCAGTCAGGAGCCAAAGAGTCACACCACACAGCAAACCTCACCTAGGAGACTTTATTGGGGAAAGACACAGAAGGGAGAGTGGCCGCCTCTGCTCCGGAGAGAAGCCGCAGAGAACTGGGAGGGAGGCGTGCTTTATATAGGGTTTCTTGAGGGGGCGGAACTTTCCAGAGGGGCCTGGGATTGGAGGAATTTTGTGCCTGATCTTGAGGCAAGCTCAGGGATTGGTGGGATTTTGTGTGTGTGGTGGGGGTGGTGGTCACTCACTCTCCTGCCTTGAGGGGCATTATGGTTGTTAGAGAAGAAGTCTGGGGTTGGTTGGGGCTGGGGCTGGGGGTGGAGGAGAGGGCGTGGCTAGCTGCTCAGACCTCAAGGGGCTTCCACTGGACCGGCTTCAGGTGTGTGTAGGAAGCTTGTTGTGCCAGTGCTTAGGGTAGGTCTCAAGGACTGTTTTGTTTTTTCTCAGAGTCTCCTAAGATGTATTTTCAGACGGTAGCCCCAAGACTCCCAAGCAGAACTGAGCTCATTAAATGAGAATCACCCAAGGAGAGTCCCGGAACCTGCAGCCCCCAGCACGCACCTCCCCAGGACACAGTTGAGGACAGTGCCATGAGGACCCTCCTCGGGGAGTCAGGAAGAGCTAAGGACATGCACGGGGACACCCTAAGACTTAATGTCCCCATCCACGCTTTACGCAGAGCCACCACAAGCTCCATCCAGAGCCACAGGCAGAGGAGTTACAAGGTTGAAGATGGGACAGGAGCTGATTTACACAGTCTCTGGGGTCACAGTACACAAGAATCCGTCCGGCCTCCCCAGAGGATCAGGAGGACACGGGTTCTGGTAGGTGTGAGCACAGGTGGCTTCTGGGCACCTTCAGATGGCTGAATAGATGCAACGGAGATGAAATGGGAGTGAGCAGAGCTCACAGGAATGGCAAGGGAGGATCGGGATGCCCGGAAATCTAAAATGACTGGAAAGTTAAGTCCAGAGACCAGAATATCCCTAAGACAGACACAAAGAGGCAAGCTGAGTGACGCTTGGCATCTAGATGCAGCCTGGTGTGCCGGGGTAGCACCGCACAACCACTGCTGAATTAATAATATCAACAGAGATGTTTAAAAACAAGATGGAGGATACGGGCCACGGATTAGCAGCCCAGCAGCCCAGGCAAAGATCTGAATTAATCACTGTAATCTAGAAGGATGGTGGAGACATCAATTCATTTGAAGAGCAATCAACCAAACGTACATGTTAGATGGGTTGTCGAGAGCAGAGGGCGGAAGAAGGTCTATCTTGCAAACGAGTGGGGAAGGAGACGGCATGAGAATGTTCTGGATAAGACGGGGCACCGTGTGCTGTTTAAAGGGCACATAACAGAGTCTGGGGTCTACTTACAGTCCACTGAGTTAGTCACGTCATGTAGAGAGAACCCAAAGCCCCCGCTGGGGACAGTGTCACTTACTGAAGTTACGACAACTTCTTTTTTTTTTTTTTTTTTCTTCCGGAGCTGGGGACCGAACCCAGGGCCTTGTGCTTGCCAGGCAAGCGCTCTACCACAGAGCTAAATCCCCAACCCGACAACTTCTGAATGAAAAGAAATTCAGTAAAATAAATTGTAAGACGCTCAGATTTCATCTGTGAATTTAGAACTGTAGACACACCTGGGAAGATGGCGGACCTGAGGGAAGGGACCTACAGGGAAGAATTGGATGAAAAAGAGGGTGGGGTTGAGGCCGGGGAATAGGACAAAATGACGTTCAAGTGAGGGGTGTTTTTGACAGTGGAGGCAGGACAGAGGACCAGCCGGGCTGCTGGGGGCTGCTTGGGTCTCAGCGGGGGCCCATGTGTGTTTGCCATAGGTGATTAGTGAGGCGAGACAAAGGTGTCCTGGGATTTGGATAGACACAGCTAGAAGGGGGGTCAGATGGAGGAGAGGTGGCTGAGGAAAGCTCCTGCCCAGGGGCCTCAGGGATATGGAGCCTGGCGAGCCTAGACACACACAAGTCTGAGCAGAGATGGAAAGGCACTGTCCTGGGCAGGAAGAAAAAGAGACAGAGCTGACACCGGGACCATCATCCGGGACCGCGGGAGACCCTATAGTGACATCGCTCTTGCGGGTGCTGCCGAGTCACTCACTCCATCCTTCCTCAAGCTGGATCCTTCATCCAGTTATTAATATCACCTTCCTCCTATGGCTATCAAGGGCCCAAACGGTCAAGGTGACATCAGCAGTCACCTGAGCCAGCAGCCTCAGGAGCCCAGTTAGATGTGGAGGCTGTCATACCAGCTAACTGTCCAGGAGCGTTGTGTGACACCCAGCAGTTGTATTCGAAAATCCAGCAGACAGGGATAGGACCAGATAGGACCGGAATGTGACAGGCATGATTTATGGTTCAGTTCATTTAAATAAAGAGAGTCAACCCTCAGAGCGGTCCAGCACCTTCCATCAGAGACCAAGGGCTCCCGTCAGCAACAGCCATCTTTTCAGTCACCGGCCTCAAACATGGCTTTTTCCCCATCACACCCAGCTTCCCTCAGCTCCCAGCATGTCCCCAGGGAGCTGGACTAAGCCTCCTTAGAGCTGCCTTCTTTTCCAGGATAAACTACAGCACCAAGGGGAACTGTGTTTACTTGGTTTAACAGAACAGCAGTAATGCCAGGGTCTAGAAATGGACACTATTGCAACCTGAGCTGGTGGGATCTGGGGACGTCTGGTGGCTGGAGGCAGGGACCAGAAAATGGGACTCAAAGGGATGGGTAGGGGTGTCATAGCCCAGAACCCTCTGCACAGGCCCAGCTGACGATCTGCCATCCAACCAGTCCTCGTGGCCTAGACTCTCAGAATCCATAGAATGAGCTTTGATTGGCCAGGCCTCCATCACTTTTCCAGCATCACTTGGACCTAGAGATGGATAGAATCTGGGCCCAGGAATGTCCATTGAGGGACTGCATAAGATTGTGGGAGAGCAGCATGGCCTGTATCAGCCAGTTGGCTGCTGATGTCACAAACATCTGAGAAGGACACTCCCCAGGGCGGATGGGTGGACTTGGCTCACAGCGTCCGTCTGTCTTCAGTACGAGGTGGACTGGCTCACAACTTTGGAGCCGTAGTGAGGCAGTATCATGGTGGGAGGATGTGACGGGGGACCTTGCTCATCTCATGACAGCTGCGAAGCAGAGAAACAAGGTCAGATAGGCCAGGGACAAGCTGTCCCCTTCCAGAGAATACCCCAGTGACCATGTTCCCAAGCAGACTCTGCCTCCTGGTTGCTATCAGGTCCGAAACGCTGACACGTAGGAACCCACCTATGGATCAGTCCAATGATCAGGTCAGAGTTTTTGTGACCCTTGACTTCTCAATGACTAGATCTAACACGGAGACCGAATCTTCAACAATGAGTCTTTGTTTCATCCCTAAGTCATAACATGCCCCCAAGCCATCACAGTATGACTCTAAAGAGTGTCCCCTGCACAGTGAAAGCAAGAGATGGGACGGACTGTGGTTGGCTGACCCTGAGAGATGAAGACAGAGCCTCTGATGCCTGGGGCTTCTGTACCAGGACGGACATGAAGGTCTGAACATACTTCCCCTGCCTCCCACCCCTGACTGACACTCACAAGCCTATGACTTTTGGTTCCCTTCACAAAGTCTCAGGCCTCAGCCAGAGAACAGTGGGTAGAGGGCATGGAGGGGAAATGGGGCCCTCCACCCTCTGAACCTTGGGGAACCTTGAGTCTTCCCTTCAGCTGACAACAGTTCAGTGGCGTTGGTGACTGCTGACAGAGTGGGACCATTGTCCTGGAGTGCCTGGAACCACATGTCGGTGGCTGAACAGGGCAGGACAAGAGTCCTAACCATTCTGAGCAGGAAACACTGCGGCAGCCTGAGCTCGAACATTTCCTCAATTGGAGGAAAAGGGAATTGGAACGACAGTCAAAGGGATCTGCTTTCTTCCTGGACTGCTTCAGGCTGGCTCCTCTCTCTGGCTCCTTTGTATAAGGGAGATGTTTATCTTGCATCCCACACCAGCCCAGAGGCTGAAAGGACCCATCAGCTCAGGCTAATATCCATGGCTCACGGCAGGCACAGCCTGTTACCTTCCCTGACCAGCCATCTGTGATCTCTGAGGACAAGTATCCAAGGGATTTAGAGGAAATGGGGCCACCTAGGCCCAGATGGGCAGGACAAGGAAGAACTGGTAGGCAGAGTGAGGCCTGCAGGGCATGGGAACCCTCAGACGGCAGGTGTTGAGTCGTGGCTCCCGGTGGTCCTGAGATAGAAAAGAAGATGGGAATGAATGTAACATCGAATCCGAGCTGATGGCGCTGTGCATGTGTGTGTGTGTGTGTGTGTGTGTGTGTGTGTGTGTGTGTGTATGAGCTAGTTTGTGATGTGTGGGGCCCTGCTGTGTAACAAATGATCCTTAGATCTCAGTTCCCTGATTCATGACCTATGCTTTCTGTCTTTGGTCATATGGATGGAATACTGTTTCTCTTTTTAAATTAATTAATTAATTAATTTATTTATTTATTATACTTGTGCAATAAATTCTCTTGCGCAGAAGCAAGAGATCATGAACAGGAATCATTCTACGGAATTCATCTTTTATTTTTTGACTTAGGGTCTTCCATTGACTTGCTGAGTACAAGAGGCTGGCTGGACAGAAGGCCCCAGAGGCCTCGCTCTCCTTCCTCAGTGCTAGGGTTATAACTGGGCACGCCCAGGCCTGGCTCTTTATGTGGGTGTTGAGACTCGAACCCAGATCCTCAGGCGTTCATGCGTTATCTCCTTGGAGTGCACCATCTCCTCGTGCTCCCAGACAGCCCCAGGGAAAATCAGAACTGCTTCTGCCCAGAAAGCTGGGAACGGGCTTCTTCATTAACCTGATGATCTTTGGCATAGGTAGGGCCGGGCTTCACCTAAATCCCTCAGACTATAATGTTTATCCCAGACTCCCGAGCATTGTGTCTCAGTCCATAGAACCCGTTCTTACAGAAGAGGTCACAGGTACTTAGCAAAAGACACGCACTTTGCAAAGGAGTTTCGATGTAGTCATGCCTCAAGCTTTGCTGTGATAACTGTCCCAAGGAAACGTTTTTCCAAAGTCGTACTGTGCTTAAAGATGTCAAAAATAAACTGCCCAGTGTGATACTCTATAGAAGTTTAAACCAACACCAGCTAAGTAGTGTTGAACCGGATTTCCTTCTCACCAATGGGACATGGTGTTTTCAGAGACCCCCTACACTTAGACCCCTTTCTTGCTACCTTTTAAAAATATTCATTTATTTTTTTTTAATGTACGCATGTATGTGAGCAGGTGGCTGCAGAGACCAGGAGGAGGCTTTTGGAACTGAAGTTGCACATAGCCGTGAGTGCTGGGATTTGAACTTGGGTCCTCTGGAGTTGCAAGCAGCACTCTTAACCACTGAGCCATCTCTCCAGAACCTCTTTGTGTCTTCTTGATGCTGCTTTCTATGGCGGAGGGGAAACCAGAACGTGATAAATGACATTCTGAGTCCTGAGGCTTCTCCTGACCGCCGAGGTTGGTGCAAGGATGGACACGTGACCCAATTGTACCTAGGGCTTTGAGGAGACAATTGTTGAGAATGCCTGGACCAAGTCAGGCAGGTTTCCACCATACCAGAAGCTAAGCAGACGGGAGGTCGGGGCATGCTACAGCGCCTTGCATACAAAGAGAAGGTTGGTCAAGAATAGAGCCAAGGAGCCAACCTGAAAGAATACTGAGACCCACAGGATCAGGAGGAACGCTGAGGCCTGGAGAGACTGCTGGGGACCTAATCCAGCCCAGAGATGCTACTTAGGCCTAGACACAGAGCAATTGGAATCAGAAAGCCACTGCTCTGTCTAAGGCTGGTCATAGGGCCCTTTCTCTGTCACCTGCGGACCCTCTTGAGGTACAGGCACAGGACGTTGTGCAGAGCTTGTGACTCAGCGTGATTGCCTTGCAGCTCAGCTGGAGACTGGATGCAGGGGTGAAGACTGGAAGCTCCCTGTGGCCCCGTGACCTGCTATTTCAGTGAATCATGCCTCAGTGGGGAACTAAACACACAGCACTGTGCAAGGATCCAGGCTGCTGATGAACCCCTGACTCCGGTAAGTACTTGAATAAGAGCAGCTAGGATGTCCTGGGTCCTCAGGACTAGGCTGATTCTGCATAGTCCTCAGAACGTGTGTGATAAGGATGTGACCGAGGCCATTTGCAGACTGTAGACAAGCACCCATGTGAGGAGGGGATCCCAGAGACCCTGACCCTGGATGAACAGTTCTCAAACTTCCTAACGTCGTGGCCTTTTAATACAGTGCCTCCTGTTGTAGTGACCCCAACCATAAGATTATTTCTTCGATACTCCATGACTAATTTCGCTGCTGTTATGAGTCATAACGTAAATATCTGATGTGCAGCAGGTGTCAGACACGTGACCCACAAGGGGTCACGACCCACAGGTTGAGAACCACTGCTCTGTGTGCTGCAGACTGTGGGCTAATTGACCCTGAAGGAGTGGGATCCAAACGGAGACTGAGACACGGGTTTGTCTCCTGACCAGCAGGGAGCGTGAGCAGAAGCCTCTGGCTGAGTCGTGGTTGAACACCCTATGTCAGGAGGCACATCTGGCACACAGCCATGGGCAAGCCACGTAAGAACATGTAAAGGTGTCAGTGCATACAGAAATCATGTGACAAAGTCAGTTAGGGATTCTCCTGTGCCAGTTTAGTCAGTTTAGTCGGTGTTTGTGGGGGAAACAGAGACACCATTTTATATAAAATAACACTAAAGAGAGCTGTCAAAATATTACTAGTGAGACCAAATGACCAGCCCTTTGTTCTTCCCAGCCAAGAAACGATTCCATTTTAATTCCACAGTAACTGAGTGCATTGTCTCCGTAAGTATCTGAATAGTGTGTGTCTTTTTGTATTGGGGAAATAAGACAAGCGAACCACAAAGGGAAATTATCCCACTGTTTCAAAGAGATCCATGACACATCAAGGAAAAACACTCATTTGTAAAGAGAGGAAAGAGAAAGAGTTGGATGTGCTGCTGCTGCTGCTGATGTGGGTGATGTTAGTGATGGTGGTGATGGTCACAGTGATGGTGATGATGGTGGTGATGATGGTGATGGTGATGTTGGTGGTGATGGTGATGGTGGTGATGATGGTGATGGTGGTGATGATGGTGATGGTGGTGATGGTGATGGTGATGGTGGTGATGGTGATGGTGATGGTGGTGATGGTGATGACTACGGTGGTGATATTATTCAGTGCAAGCATGGTGCTGGCGTTGCAGCTAACTATGGTGATGATTCTGCATGAGATATTAACACTGGTAAGGATGAAGTTAGTCCATTACCTGCTGGCTTATGTCCTTAAACAAGGGAATGGATCACTTCTGTCACTCAGTTTCTTCATCTCCAAACTGAGCCAAGACAACCTGACTAGGGGTAGGAACCAATGGGCAGGTCCTTTAATCAGAGCTCCCGTGGGCACGGCTAGCTCAAGGCCAGCTCTGTGAACACTGAGACCCCGTGCGGTCCTCCACCAGGGCTAGCCTGTCATTCCTGCCGGAATGCCCTCGGCTGGGCCATGACTCCCAGGAGAACGGCTTCTCTCTCTCAGCTGTCACTACAGAAGCCTGGGCCGACTTAAACAAGCTGTTCTGACTTCCGTGTCCTGCCTCCTGTCATCGGGAAAACTGCAGCTTCAGAGAACAGATCGGCTATGAGGAAAGACAAAGTGACAAAGCAGAGATCAAATCGAGAGCGAGTCCTTTGGTAGCGGGTGTCAGCCGGGCTGAGCTGGTGTCGGCCGGGCCTCAGGGAGGACAAGCTCACTCTGCTCCAATTTGCTTCATTCAAAGTCGGTATCTCCCAGCTGTGCACATAGCCCGGCTCACAGTCAGGACTGGGACTTCAGTGAGGAGCAGCAGTAGTGTGTGATGGTGGGATGACGTCACGGTCACGAGGTCACTGCGGTGTGAAGTGAGGACGTGAGATGTTGGAGATGACAGAGACTTCTTGTCTCTTGTCTCTTGTCACCTGCCTTGTCCTTGTGGTCCACCATGAGGACCACGGCCAACCCAATGACAGACTGTGTCCAGACTTCAGGAACGACATTTTGGGATCCAGGGTGGGTCCTCTGTGAGAGGGAGGAGGCTCCTGGGTCTGCCATGTACAGAGTGAGCAGTGGTGGGGATGTCAATGTGAGCTGAGTCCTCCGGGACAACATCAGTGCTGGGAGCTGAGTCCCCCGGTGAGAGCAGTGCTACCAGGGGTGGGGATGTCTCACAGAAGAGGGCTTGACACTCACTGATTAGGGTTGACATCTTGGGCCCATGAGTCTAAGGTGAAGCCCCAGCTGTTGATGAACAGAACCTGTCTAAGCCGTTCAGGCAGCTGTGGGCAGCACCAGTGCCCAGTGGCATGATGGGATCAGAACTGGATCTGAGTTCTGGGCACCGTGGAGAGTCACTGACTCGGCATCCTTAGCATTCAAGTGGGGGTGGTGATGACGCCTACCCTATAGGCGTGGGATGTCAATGTGACGTTGACAGAGAGGCGATGGATGGGAAGAACACAGCAGGCGCTCGTGCATGTCAGGTACCACATTCAGTGACAGAAATGGCGATAATGGTGGTGAGGATGGTGGTGATGGTGATGGTGGTGATGGTGGTGGTGATCGTGATGATGGTGACAGTGATGATGGTGGTGGTGGTGATGGTGACAGTGATGATGATGGTGACAGTGATGATGGTAGTGGTGGTGATGGTGATGGTGACAGTGATGATGATGATGGTGACAGTGATGATGGCAGTGGTGGTGATGGTGATGGTGATGGTGACAGTGATGATGATGATGGTGACAGTGATGATGGCAGTGGTGGTGATGGTGATGGTGACAGTGATGATGATGATGGTGACAGTGATGATGGCAGTGGTGGTGATGGTGATGGTGACAGTGATGATGATGATGGTGACAGTGATGATGGTAGTGGTGGTGATGGTGATGTGATAGTGATGATGATGACAGTGATGATGATGATGGTGACAGTGATGATGAGGGTGATTGTGCTGCTAGAAGATTCTAGGTCAGAGGGAGGAGTTTAGAGACCTTTGTCCCCTCTTCAACCTCATTCCCGTCTTCACCGACATGACTATACAGTTTTCCAAGACAGTAGAGTAGAGAGCACAGATTCCCCATCTGTGAACGAAGCCTAACTGCTCAGACCCTAACCATGTGATATCCAGGCCGTGTGGGGGACTTGGACACAGACATAGTTTCACCTCCATCCGTGCTAAGCTTAATATCCACTTTTGCAGGGTGAAGGCGACCATCCGGCCTGTGCCATGGGGTTGCCATGACTACCGCATCAATGGCGGGCAGGAGGACACTTGGGCAGCATCCGGCCTACGGTGAGCAATAGATCCTGATGTCTACAGATCCTCTGCACCCCTCGCTGTGGTCCCACCACAACCAACACAGAAACAGGGATCCCAGATCAGAGTTTCTCACTGGAGCGTGTTGTCTGATTGGGGTGTGTCGCTCTCCTAGGGCCAGTCAGCAGCAACACTGTGACCCTGGACTTCAGGGGAGTGGCCGCCTTCTGAAGACAGCACCGCTCTCCTAAGCCAAGGACCTGGCCTCACCAGCCACACCAAGGGCGTTTTCTGATCTAGGCATGGAGATCTATTTATAGACTAATCTGCGTGCTGGTCTAGATCATCAGTAAATCAGGGCTGGGGAGGAATTAGACTCCTGTCGGACTATCATCTCCAGTGAGCCATCAAGGAGACGACCTAAAATTATACAATGAATGTTACACTAGGTGAGAGGCCTCACCCTTCCAGAAAGGGGACGGTTGTTTAATTCACTCCCGCTTTTATTTTAGAAACTATCTTTACTTACATGGAGACGGATGCAGAGGCCACCGCCAATGATGTATCTCTGTGGCCCTTTTCCCTTACAAAGCCGAAGGGGACCAAGCTCCGGTGACACCCTCCCTCTCCAGACCTACTTTAGGCGGCCCCTGTCACGCAAACCTTTGCATGACATGTCCCCAGGACCTCCAGATCATCTCGCCAGAGGTTGTGCGGTGCAGAATCTGCAAAGGCTCGGAACTGGGGAGAGTAGAGTCTAGGGACAAACAGTTGGAGACAAGCAAACCTTCCAGCTGGCCAGGGCAGCCAAGAGGCCAGAGCCTTTGAAGACTCACTGGAGACAAACGGAGCTGGCCAGGGAGCCAGACCCTGGGTTTCCAGACTCCACACAAGTAATGGGATTTCATGGCATTACAATTTTCAAGTGCAATTACAGCTCAGTATCTGCCTCACGAATGGATTAATGGGGCTGACTTGGCCTGGGCGTATATCAGCTGGATCACGGACACAAGCTGGTGTTGCCACCATCTCTGCCCAGTCTCTGCCAGGCCCTGATGGCAGATTCCACATCCAGACCTTGCCAATTCTGCACCACACAGCTTCTGACTAGATTCTCTGGAGGCCCTTGGGGACACGCCACTCAAAGGCTCAGATGACAGGGGCGGCCAGAGGTGTGCCTGGAAAGGGAGGGTGTCACAGCAGATTGGTCTCCTTCGGGCATTGCAAAGGAAATGTGCGCACAGAGATACACAGTCATGACCAAGCTGGGGCCTCAGTGCGGCTCACCTGCTCTGCCCTTAGGGGAAACAGGTGTCCGCGGCTGGGGATATACTGCCAAACGTGTCACAGACAACCCAGCTAAAAATCCATCAGCAGTTGATCCTTACTGCTGAACTGTGTTGAGCCCCGAGACACTCCCTGACCCAAAAGGGGCTGAGACATAGCAGTCTATGTGGCCCAGGATGGTCAGTCATCTGAGAATCCATTTTCCACAAGACCCTGCTGGCTCATGGGAGCTCCATCCAACAAGTGGCTTCTTCCAGCCACTCTGAAGACTTGGGACAGAAAATCTCTAGGGTGAGATCTCCTCTGCCCCCTCTTGCCGTATAGGTAGGATGCTTCTGGGTTTACCCACACGTTGTGCAAGAATTGCCTATCTGGGGCCTTTTTTTTTCAGGGTGGAGTGTGTAATTTTTGTGGATGTATCCGGTCCTATTCTTCATTTTCAGCCCCACTGTATCCAGAAGCAGGGAACGCGTTCTAAGATACCCCCGTCTTGCTGGGGGACAGGAGGGACCTATGGGGACACTCGCATGCTCTATTTTAAAGGCACATCTGTCCCCCATATTATAGAAAGAAGGATCGGCAATACATAGCATCACTAGCTTAGCGCGCACGCGTGCACGCGGTAGTCGGGGTTGGTTTGCCCATACCAGCCCCTCCCACCCAGATGCCCCTGGAGGACGAGAAGGTTGGTATCAGCGTCAGCTAAGCCAGACTCAATGTATCAAGAGGTTCCAGAACTGAACATCCATGGCATGAGGGAAGTTATGTACGGGTGGTAGACCACGTGACCTCTGAGCTCTGGAATAGCCGTCTAGCTTTGCCTTCCTCTCGCTTGTCTTCCCCAGAGCCTGGGGCCAAAATGGAAGGCAGATATTTAGGATATTAACTCCATCTTCTCAGGTCACCAGCCTTCTGAATAGAACACCATTTCAACATACAACTCCTGTGTCTGCTAATTGGCCTCTGCTGTCTCAGGAGGTACGAGCTCCTCTATTCTGGTTATAGTCTTGCCCTTTGGCCCCATCCACATGGCTTCTGTGTCACCCGGATCTTCACATCAGCAGAAGAACCCTGATGGATTCTGCAGGGGAGAGGATAAATGGCACATGCCAGTCTCCTTCTTGTCCCCTTCTTTAACCTTCACCCAGACCTGGCTCCAGAGCAGCTCAGACTAAGCAGGTCTAGGCTGGGTCTCAGACAGTTAACGACTGAGAACTGGATCTTTGTCAGCCCGGGTGGGCACACTGAAGCTCCCAGATCCCCTGTGGGGCAAAAGAAGTTTCTATCAGCCCTCCAAGGGGCTGTTTCTAAAAAGCCACTTAGCTTGTCCCTTTAGCCTTGGGCATTCCTAATGCCCAGCACCCCTCCATCCCTCCCAGCATTCAGAGGGGCCCCACTCAACTCCATCTTCCTCCTGTACTCCTTACTAGGCATAGGCTCAGTGCTGGTGCACGAGTCAGATAACAGCTCAGTCATGAACGGATGTGGCTGCAAGGGAAACTGCGAAGATGGTTTCCTCTCCTGAGATGCAGGAGGGAAAGGCATCCATAGAGTTCAGAGGGGATACAGGGCTTGCTTGAGCACAGGAGACGTGACTTATCGCTACCTGACCATTCCTCCACTCTGAAGCCTGACCACGCCCCTGTCCTGCACACAGGCTCCAACTACCCCAAACCTAGAACATTCTCCCCCAACATTATCTTAGCTAGGGTTTTACTGCTGTGAACAGACACCATGACCAAGGCAATTCTTATAAGAATAACATTTAGCTGGGGCTGGCTTGCAGGTTCAGAGGTTCAGTCCATCATCAAGGTGGGAACATGGCAGCATCCAGGCAGGCATGGTGCAGGAGGAGCTGAGAGTTCTACATCTTCATCTGAAAGCTGCTAGGGGAAGACTGACTTCCAGGCAGCTAGGGTGAGGGTCTTAAAGCCATGCCCACAGTGACACACCTACTCCAACAAGGCCATACCAATTCCATCAAGGCCACACCTCCTAAAAGTGCTACTCCCTGGGCCAAGCACATTCAAACCAGCAAAGTTCTTCATTCTTCCCTGCTCAGCTGCCCAGACACAGGTCACAGATCCCAGCCACCGATACTCACAGGGGTCTTTAAGACAGATATATATCCAGAAGGCGTGTCTCAGGGATAAGGCTGAGGCTATGACATTGCTACACAGTTGTGCTCCGGTGTATCTGTTAGCAGGCTGGATGCGCCTCCCTCAGCCAGCATAGCCAGCATCCTTTCAATTCCTATCCCAGGCCCTTGCTGCCAGGAAACAGCACTAACGTTTATACCGATGGGTTCAGATAGAACTATATGCTCTGGGGATGCCAGTGCCTGAACTAGAAGGCCAGACTGGGGCTGGCCATGGGTCTATGTCTGTCTGCTTGCAATAGGTAACAAACACACTATCCTGTATTCTCCCAACAAATCCTCACCCTCACTGATCTGCACACCTGGCAAGATGGAGGAAGTGCAGTTGGGGTCTGTGTCACAGCCACAGTCATATAAGCTGAACATGAACACACGTTCTACGACACCTCCCCCATGATGTGGATGTAGTCAGGGCTTGGAGCCCCTCCACTTTGCTGATGGACAGATCAGAGCATGAAGGGGTGTGGACGGAAGAGTCACAGGGCTCTAGGGTCACTGTGAACATCTGTCCACACCAGATCCTCCCTTGGGCTCCCGACCCTCCACCCCGATACCCCATGTCCTTTGTCACTCAGAGCCGAGGGCTAGGCATGACCAAGGGCAAACGTTGAAGTGATTTAAAAAAATGGATTAGCATTGCAGTCACCTGTGTCACGTTGGTTGACGTTACTTCTGTCCTCCTTTCTTATGGTTCCAAGCTCTGAGCCAGAGCCCTGGTGTTCCAAGTCCATCTTGGTAAGGGCGTGACCCATGTGTGAACCCTGGATTCATTGTTACAGCACATGAGGCCATATGGGGGGCACTTCTTAGCACCTCAGTTTAGCCTCGCCAAAATGCTAATATCGGTACCCAGAGGACTGAGGGAAGGTCAAATAAAAGCATTCTTCAGTCGCCCACAGTGCAGGAGCACACAGCAGAGGCATCATAATGACTGTCGTCCGGACAGTCAAGGGTGAAAGGGTTGGGAGTCTATTGAACTGTCAGTGATGAGGCATTAGGATGCAAGGCTTTAATTAGACAACGCCCCCTCCCTCAGAAATAGAGTTCTGGCCTCAGTAATTATTAATGTGAATATTCACACCTCTCCCTAAACTGGCATTTCTTATCATTCCGGACCCAATATTTAAACGTCCATTTTTAGGGTAATCACAGGCACCGGCGGGAGTTGTTTGTTATTTTTTTTTTAACGTGGAAATTGATATTCTGGTTTCATAAATCCTGCCTTTCACGCGTCGCCTGCGGGTTATTAGCGTTCAGTCGGCGCATCCACTTTGCCTCTCTTCATATCTTATTTCTCCGGCTCACCTTCCTCAGGAAGGAGACAAGCTCATGAGGCTGCAGTCGCCTCACTTTGGGCTCTTTTTAATTTACACCTGACAGAAAACTAAAATTGCTCAAACTTCAGCTTCCTATTTCCCTCTGTCAGCCACTATTGTCCCCGTTTCTCCTTTTTTTTTTTTTTTTTAAAAGATAAAACTTCAGAAACGTAAAGGGAACGATTTGGAAGTGGGCAGTTGGGAGGCATATTCATTTTCCGGTGGTTTGTAGCCTTCCGGGTGTAAATCTTTCTCCTGCTGGGTTCAAGAGATATCCGTTTGTGTACATTTTTACCCCCCTTTAGCTTCTGCAACAAATAGAATTGTTTCATAATTGCTCTTTGGATTGGTTTTTGCTGATTCCACATAAACAGCTGGTTTTCTGTTGTTCTTGTTCCTTGGAACTTTGCTGACGAGGGTGGGTGAGACAGAAGGGGGGAGGAAAAAGCAGGTTTTTCTTTATTTTTTATTTTTAATTTTTTTAGGTTTTTTTTTAATATTTTATTTTTATCTGCGTGCTTTTGTGTGAGCGAACATAAGTGCAGGTGCCCCGGGAGTCCAGAAGAGGGTGGCGGATCTCTTGGAGCTGAAGTGACCTGTGATTGGGAGGTCACAGCCCCCCATGCTAAGAACCGATTCAAGAGCAGTATATACTCTTAGCTCTTAGTCATCAAATCATCTCTCCAGCCACCGATTGTTTGGAAGCTTGTTTTGTTTTGGTTTTGGTATTGGTTTTGCTGAGTCGGCTGGTTTTTCTTTTCGTTTTATCTCTGCTGTGACCTCCATTCCCTTTCTCCCGCTAGTCTGAGCTTTACGCTGCTCATTTTTAGAGTATGAAGTCAGATCATGGATTTGCCCTCTTCCCTTTTTAATGTTGCCGCTCACAGCAGTATAGTGCCCTGGTGGAGCAGCTTTTCCTGTGGTCTGAAAGCTTGGTATTTTTTTTTTATTTCATTCTAAAAGCATTTTCTTTAGGACGACGACGACTACTATTACTGCTACTACTACGATTACTACTACTGATGGTGGTGTTGGTGGTGGTGGTGATTCTAATTCTCCCAGCTCTTGAAAGTGTGTGTCTCAGTGTGTTCGTATATCTCGGCTCTCTTCCTCTCGTCCATGACTAGCTTCAGTTCACTCTTGTGTTGTTAATCATTTCAAACAAAGAAACAAAAAAAAAAAAAAAAATCCCAAAACAAAGGTCTGTCCTGGGTAGCGCTCCACGTGGGCGCGTGTCTGTGGGCGTTGGCAGTGTGTTCCTGATCTGCTGGGCTGGGCTGGACTGTGGTGTCCAAAGCCTCCTTTCTGTTTTCGACCTTGTTAAAACGCACTCTGCTACCGAGAGCGTCCCCTTTCTTTCCATCTCGTTTCTTAGATGCCCTTGCCTAAAAGACAAAAAACAAAAAAACAAAACAAAAAAACAAAAAAACAAAAACAAAACAAAAAAAAACGATCACTGCGATGAACTCCAGGTCTACACAGCCAGCGTCCTTACAGCTGGGCCTGCCCCGCCCCCATGCCGAGCTCCGCCCCTTCCTCCCCTACCCCTAGCCCGGCTCACTGCTATCTCCGGTAGGCTCAGGCACTGGGGCGCGGGCGGGAGGCTGTGATTCCCCCTCCCAGATGCAAGGAGATGCCAATGGTGAGGCTGGACACCAAGGGACACAGCTGAGATTTGACACACGGATGAGAAAGCATTAATTATCTGGAAACGGAATTCAAAATATTTTAGATCGAGTCAAATTAGCCTCCAGCTGGGACTCCGGCTGAGCAGATGTCACCCTGTCATATCTCACTGCCTCTGCCTCCCCTGAATCTCCGCCACCTGAGTTTAATTCACAGAACTTAGCCTGGTTCTTGTGCTCAAACTCCACACCAGAGAGGTCGGGCCCTGGTGCAGTCATAGAAGCCAATGGTGAGAGGGAGGCGGGGTCCAAGTCCAGGGTCCACCCAGCTAGGGTCTTGTCCTGGACACAGGCTGTCATCATAAAATACATATGGGCTCCAGAAAGGACAGTGCCTCTTCCCACAGGATGCAGACGGTGTTCTGGGACTCACGCCTGCCCCCCGTGGTGACAGAGAGGAATTCCCCGCTGCTCTGTAAGTGATGGTGTGTGGCTCAGATCTGCCAGCCAGAGGATAAATGGCCCTCGGGAGCCTGTGAATGTGTGAAAGCCCAGATCATAAAGAGCAGTTTTCTTAACAAAATCAATCTTTAGATGTATGGTTTTCACAGTCGGGATGGGAAAAGCACAAAACATGGTAATCGTAACAGAAAAAAAAAAATGAAAACACTCTAGCAGATCCAAGAGCTTTCTGTGCCGGAAGATGACTGCTGAGCCTCCACCAAGTTTGTTTAGAAACGGCAGCATTCGTCCTGCGGGGTGGGTACTCCCTCACGAGGCCTTTGCTCAACCTGATGCACCCACCGGTCAGGACTCCGCAGGATGTTGTGCAGGTCCCTCCTGGACACGCCCCCCCCTCCCCCACTCCTGGCATTCTCAAGGTCAGCCCCGCCCCTGACAATGACTGACACGGGCTAGGAGCAGTTTTCCTCTACGTTCAGAAACATGGCCTCCCCCATGGGCTGCCCATTGCCAACTTCCAAAATTGCCACTCACTTCGAGGCTCAGAGAACGAATATGTGGTTTCTTTCTGTTTTATAGGTTGGAAATCGGACCAGAGATCACAGCTAGAGTCGAGGTCTCAGTGGGTTGCTCCCCTCTCTGGAGACCTGAGGAGAAACCCTCTGTGTGTGTTGGAGAATTTGGTGCCTTGGTTCTAACACTGAGGTCCCTCTTCCCCTAGGGCTGCTGGCTGAGGCTTTACTGACTTGCTGGGTCCTGTGCTCCCTGTGGTTTACATCTCTGTCCCCAAAGCCTTCTGGTTCAGTGGTGTGGTCCACCTGGGAATGGTTATCATTCCAGAAGGAGTCATGTGGTGACCCTGCCCCACCCTGGGTCCTCCAAGCTCCTTCTCATACCTAATTCCACGGTATCTTTCCCCAGACTGCTGACATGCTCACGAATTCTGGGGATTGTAGTGGACATCTAGAAGGGACTATTATTCTGCCAACCACAACACGATGAATGGAGTTGAGGTTGTCCTGACTCCATTGCCCCACACGAGGTGTCCCATGACCTCCATCCATCATATCCGACTAAAAGGTCAAACTTCCCACGGTCAACAGCTTCCAAAGGTTCACTACTGAACTTGAGTTTGTATGCAGTGAGGACTTCAGGATGCCCTCAGATGTGGGATTCTGGGGTACAGTGGACAGATGTGGATGGAGCTGGTCCCCTTCAAAGTGTGTGTGGGTCTTCTATACCTGTCAACGATTTGGGAATAGGAATTCTAGGCCAAAGTTCAGCCTTCAAGCACTGGAGATATGCTAGCTTTCTAAGCCCAGACAGATGAGGTTAAATGAACACCTGAGGCCCCTTCTTGCATGCAAACTTCTGTGCAATCTATGTCCAGAAAAATGCCTTTAAAAAAAAATCAAACAGCCAGAGTCTCTTTCATAGACTTCTCAAGTAAAACCTGATATTACCTTTACTCCATCTCCACAAAGGCAGAAGGCTATCTCCTGCCAACACTGCCGCCCACTCCCATCCCCTGCCCCTTTCCCTGCAGCAGCTCCACCCCCCCACCCCTGTGTTCCTACTCTGAGCCTTGATTTCCTGGTTTCTTCTCCTGGGGTACTCCCCTCCCCATCGCCGTTGTGGAGAATCTCCCTTGGTGGGGCGTCAAGCACCACCAGTGGAGCCTTGTCAATGTCTCCAGGGGTCTTCAAAGCAAAAATGAAATATGCATGAGAATTTCAAAGAACGATTGGTAAGGATAAGGAATAAACACAGTAGAACTAATGAATCAGGCACACCAGATGCAAATGGTAGATAAACTCTAATCCGCGCACACAAGACGGCCGGCTCTGAGCCCTGAGATGTTAAGATTCTGAGTGACAGCTGAATCTGGCAACAGCAGAGCCAAAGGCACACAGGAGGACACATGTCACTTTTCTGCTGGCCATGCTTCTTTTCCATCACAAGATCTGCCTTCTTCGGTAAGTGATGCTACAGAGGATAATGACCATAATGATTCTATCCTTAAAAAGCAGTGTCCATCTCTGTCACAGCTTTGTCAACTTGATACGACCTAGAGTCATTAGCGAAAGGGCTTCACTGAGGAATTGCCTAGATCGGATTGGCCTGTGGGAATGTCTGTGGGGAGTGTTCTGATTAGTAACTAATATAGATGTGGGTGGCATCATTCCCCCAGCCTACCATGGGTGGTGTCATTCCCCAGCCAGCCCACCGTGGGTGGTGTCATTCCCTAGTCAAGTTGTCCTAGGTTGTGAGTGAGTGATTGAGCCAGCAAGCAGTGTTGTTCCTTCATAGTTTCTGCTTTGAGTTTCTGTTTAAGTTCCTGCTCTAACTTCTTTCAGTGATGGACTGTGGCCTGGACGTATAAGTCAAATAAACTCTTTTCTTCCCTGCGTTGCTTTGGGGCAGGGGGTTTTTATCACAGCCACAGAAAGGAACTGAGAACAGCCACCTGTCCATGCCACCTTCCCATCTCCACTGATGAGAGGTCCTGTGCTCACTCTGGTCAATGCAGGACATGGCCACCACCATCTCCATTGCCAATAAACACACCCCGAAAGTCACCTGTAACCTCAAGTAGTACCAAGGTAGTTTCCATGAGGCCACTCCTTATTTTAGGAGGGACAAACTTACTGCAGTTTGAGATAAAAGAAAATCCCCAATGTTGACACCCACTACTAAGGGGTTCAGAGACAGAAGCAGCTGCAGCAGATAGAGGGGTAGCTTGGGGGTGCGTTTGGAGAAAGGTTGACACTTGGATGTTCTCCGAACCTCACAGAGACATGCATCCTTGCTTTTCAGTCAGACATGTTTTGGTTCTGCTGGCTAATTGCTGGTGTGGTGGGCCAAGGACCATAGGATCTGGGCTTTTTCCTCCTAAAGCTTCAGATGTCTCCGTGGAGCTTGCATCCCCCCTCCTCTGGATAGGACTCTAGCTGCTTCAATCCCATTTGCTCCCTGGAGACTCCACTAAGAGACCTGCTTTCAGCGAGTGTCTCAAAGCTTCCGATGTCATTAGGACTGTGTTTCTGGTTCCCGAGTGAAGCGGAAAATCCCGGGACTAGGGTTTCACCCCAGTGCGCACGTACACAGTCTGTAGCTCTCTGATAACCTGGCTCAGTGGTGGATGATCTATGAGCTTTCGGAGCCGAATGGTAAGCATTTAGGATACAAACTCAAAATCCACTCAGGGCCTGGGGACCCACCAAAGCACAGGCTATTCCAT